>NW_022991003.1:0-90000 GCF_902827175.1 Gymnodraco acuticeps | reverse complement strand
TCTTTACAATCTTTCATCGACTACCTTGGCCGCTTCCCCGGCCCCGTGCTGCTGGCGGCCCACAACTCAAGGGGATTTGATGAAATTGTGCTAAGGAGAGTGCTGGAGATGTGTTCCCTCTTTGAGCAGTTCAAAAAGGTGGTGTCTGGGTTTGTGGATACCTTACCGCTGAGCAGGAAGCTCCATCCTCAACTGGATTGTTTTAAGCAGCCGAATCTGGTCCACTACTTCCTGGGAGGGAAATACAATGCCCATAATGCAGTGGAGGATTCCAAACAGCTGGAAGAGCTGTTCAATTATTGGAATCCAGACAATGATGACATCAGTGAGTTCACCAGCAGGATCTAAGCTTTAAAATAAGCTACAGAACAACATTACAATACTAAAGTGAATATGTGTTGTTTTGTGTTCTCATCATCTACCCACAGGTGGTTGTACAGATCGACATAACAACAAACGTGTGATTTCTGACATAATGCTTGTGACACCTCGAACTCCATGTTAAATAATGCTCATACTCTTTGATGTTCTGTGTCATGCTCAAAGTGTTTGTTTTTGTATTTCCTTTAAATCGAAGCATAATGTTTAAAGTACCATTAAACTTTAATTTGACTCTTCTATACAATTTATTCAACTCATTTCTAGCCATCATTCAGGGAGAAATGTCTACTCCTTGAAGGCATGGCTGGCTTTGTTTTTCAAACATCATATATCATTATATTCATTATCTTCTCTACCTGTAGTAATGAACTTGTAAACAACTATATTCAGTGGCATTATATCCACCAACAACATCATTGTTAGAGATATACACTCAGTGGTGTTAAGTAACTAAGTAGATTTACTCAAGCAATAAGAACAATTTTGAGATACTTGTATTTTAGAATCAGAACTTTACTTGAGTATTTCCATGTTATGCTACTTTGCACTTCTACTCCACTACAATTCAGAGGTAAATGGTGTACTTTTACTCCACTACATGTATTTAATACCTTTAGTTACTTTACAGATCTGGATTAATGATGTGAAATATAATCAACCCTTAAATCAGACTTTAGTTCCACCTGGAGTAAAATCACAAGCTACCCTGCAGAATACAAAGTCATTCAAACTAGCTGCTCCTTTACCAGCTTTGATAACACTTTAATGCATCAATAATTATTGTTGGGGGGAAATACTGTTTGCTACTGTTATCTTATACTGTTGGAACTGTGCAACCTTGCAGATGGCTCCAAAGAGGGACCAAGACTTGATTCATTTGTTAACATTCCTCAAGGTGTCAAAACCACAGGGCTTCCTTTTGTGACATGTTGCATGCAAACTTTTTTAAAACAGAGACGTAAAGCGTGAGTATTGTTCAAAAGTTCAGCATGATGTATGTCTGGTTTCGGATATCTGGTAATACATTTCTTAGAAACACTTACTTCCATCCAAACAAACTAAAGCCAATCATAAATGTAGTTAACAATGGTACATTTCATGGAGGCAGGATTTGTAGGTGTCACGACCACTTAATCAGCAGATCAGTCAACACCCCCCATTTCAGAGGGTAGTCCCCAGTATCCCTCACTTACGGTCTGGGAGCAGAGCAGGACAGTTCAACATTATGTTTTCCACAGCAGCAGCCTGAACTCTGGGCCAAGTCGGGTCAAAACACTAGACCTGTATTGAAACTGAAACTAAACAAAACTGCGGGGTACTTTCCACATTCACGGGAAACTCGCTTAGTTTTGCAGCTGCAGCGGACAAGACAAGACAAGCAGGTCATTCAGTAGGCTAAACGAGGACACTGACAAAGTAACAAAAAAGCATTTATTCCTAGTTGATTTAAGTTTGTGGAGGTGTTGTGGCAGTGACAGGATTATTTCAGCGTCCACGGTGAGTTCTGGCATCTTTTCTCTCTGACTTTATCAGTCGCCTAACTTTACTACTTTGAATTAGCTAGCATACATCTTGAAAGCTATACGCGTTTTGACTACTATCTTTTAATGCTTTGTCCACTGCATATGTGAATGTATGTTCAAATGACTTTTTCTTTTAATACCTGCAGATGGCTCGGCAGAGTACCATCGTTTTCTTTGAACTTGAGACCACAGGATTAGGTAAATAACAATTACTTGATGTCTGTTTATTAATACTTACTATAGTTGCTTATTAGGAGAAATTATTTCACGTATTTTTGGGGGGCTTTGGGGTCCCTAGAGTGTGTGTGTGTGTGTGTGTGTGTGTGTGTGTGTGTGTGTGTGTGTGTGTGTGTGTGTGTGTGGTGTGTGTGTGTGTGTGTGTGTGTGTGTGTGTGTGTGTGTGTGTGAGAGTGTTGGTTGTTGGTATACATGTTTGAATGTGGTTTTGGGCGTATCTCTGTCTGACTGGATGGTTATGAAACAAAAGCACACACACTTTACTTGACTCTTCCTGACTCTGATGCCCACAGTCCTCTGTGTCAGAGAGAATGGTGACCCTAAAACAACGAACAAAAAACACTGTTTTAGTTTATGAATGATTATATATAAGTAATATGTATTGAACAATCAAACATACTTCTTTACATATCCAAACACATACATATATTTTTATATAAAGTCAGATACATTTAAAATGTGTGGAAAAGTGATATTTGTGAAGCGAGACAGTGGCTTTTTGTCCCAAGGACTCTGTGGTTTTGCTTCTTGAAATGACTGCCTCCAACCCCTCATTCAAGTGAACACAGACATGTCTGGTATTCTAATATTCTAAATAATGTATTTTCCAAACAAATTAAAGAGTCGGTGTGAGGACCAAAAAGGTAGTTTGTTGCCTGAGGGGCAACAGTATGCCATTGATCACTTTGTTAACAATATTTATTGATATATTTATTATTTGATTTAGCTCAAAGGTTCATAATTAGTCTACTGCAATTCGTTGTGTGGATTGCATGTCAAAATGGCTTAAATTGTCTTTTTTTTTCTTTCTTGATTGCTTTTAATTATTTTAAGGACATCTTCAGAAGTGGAAAGGGAGAAAGGAGCACAGATTAGGAGGGAGGGGGGGATGTAACACCTCCTGTAGCCCCCATCCTGTATGGTTTTAAAACTCTCTCCTAGGGTCTGCTTCTTACCTATGTCTCAGGGGTTTATGAGGGTCGTTAACTACTTTGTTGTTGAAAAGATTGTATCTCAACTTGGTCGTTAAGTTGGTCTGTCCTTTACAGAATATCAAAGTATTCTGGAAGAATGTAGTAGAAGTCCCTTTGGCTTTGAGCCGCTTGTTCTAGTGGGAAACATTAAGCAGTTTGATGAACAAAAGATGACCACTATATCATTTTGACTATATCTTTTTATATTTTGTATTAAATTAATTCCTTCTTTGCATGCAGGCACTAAATCGTGTCACATCGTCCAGTTGGCGGCCAGCTGTAAAAATAGCATCTTCAACCGCTACATCCTCCCCTGCATCCCCATCGAACACGGAGCTACAGAAGTGAACGACCTCACCGTCAGTTATGGCCAACTGTTCCTCCACGGAGAGCCTGTGAGAACTGTGTCACTTTACCATTCTTTAAAATCCTTCATCCACTACCTTGGCCGCTTCCCCGGCCCCGTGCTGCTGGCGGCCCACTACGCATGGGGATTTGATCAAATTGTGCTCATGAGAGTGCTGAGGAAGTTCTTTCTCTTTGAGCAGTTCAAAAAGGTGGTGTCTGGGTTTGTGGATACCTTCCCGCTGAGCAAGAAGCTCTATCCTCAACTGGATTGTTTTAAGCTGCCGTGCCTGGTCCGCTACTTCCTGGGAGGGAAATACAATGCCCATGCAGTGGAGAAGGCCGAACAGCTGGAAGAGCTGTTTTGCAATCGTTGGAATCCAGACAATTATGTCATCAGTGAGTTCACCAGCAGGATCTAAGCTTTAAAATAAGCTACAGAACAACATTAAAATACTAAAGTTAATATGTGTTGTTTTGTGTTCTCATCATGTACCCACAGGTGGTTGTACAGATCGACATAACAACAAACGTGTGATTTATGACATAATGCTTGTGACACCTCGAACTCCATGTTAAATAATGCTCATACTTTTTGATGTTCTGTGTCATGCTCAAAGTGTTTGTTTTTGTATTTCCTTTAAATCGAAGCATAATGTTTAAAGTACCATTAAACTTTCATTTGACTCTTCTATACAATTTCTTCAACTCATTTCTAGCCATCATTCAGGGAGAAATGTCTACTCCTTGAAGGCATGGCATGCTTTGTTTTTCAAACATATATATCATTATATTCATTATCTTCTCTACCTGTAGTAATGAACTTGTAAACAACTATATTCAGTGGCATTATATCCACCAACAACATCATTGTTAGAGATATACACTCAGTGGTGTTAAGTAACTAAGTAGATTTACTCAAGCAATAAGAACAATTTTGAGATACTTGTATTTTAGAATCAGAACTTTACTTGAGTATTTCCATGTTATGCTACTTTGCACTTCTACTCCACTACAATTCAGAGGTAAATGGTGTACTTTTCCTCCACTAGATGTATTTAATACCTTTAGTTACTTTACAGATCTGGATTAATGATGTGAAATATAATCAACCCTTAAATGAGGTTAAAATGTTAACATAGGTTCAGGAGCATGGCCAGGCCTAAAACTCCACCTCGAACCACGTCCAACCCTATTTATAAACGGCAAAACTTCCGGCCACTGCTCGTCTCCACCCTTTCAACCCACCCTCCCTCTCCCTTTCTACCGATACTGTTCCCCTTCCGACTCACACCGAGTGATACATCCATCACATCCTCTGCCCGTCACCATTCATATTTAAACGGTGCATGTTTATATACCGCGTATACTAACACCTTAATTCCAGGTACCGTCTGGGGGGCCCGTAATCAGCCCACGCAGATCATGTCGGAGACGGAACCCCCACTCTGAGTCTCCCACTGCACGGACCACAGCTCGTCCTCCCAGATCATCCCCTCATATCGTTCACATGTTACTTCAATAAACTTACAAACATCACATTGTTGTGGCGTGGTTCCTGCTAGTGAAATAAGACTTTAGTTCCACCTGGAGTAAATTCACAAGCTACCCTGCAGTATACAAAGTCATTCAAACTAGCTGCTCCTTTACCAGCTTTGAGAACACTTTCATGCATCAATAATTATTGTTGGGAACAATGTTTGCTCCTGTTATCTTGTACTGTTGGAACTGTGCATGCCCTTGCAGAGGCCTCCTGTAAGGAATGCAGGAGAGAACAGTCTGTCTTTTCCGTGGATAAACAAATGAATCAAGTCTTGGTGCCTCCTGTCTTCGGGTTAAATCTCCCCTTCTGCTACAAAAGTGCCATTTTAGACGTTTACGTTTCCACGTGTTGCTCTGTAGATTGGAAAAAAGCCTCTTCTTTAAACCAAAGTGTCTGTAAAATGAATATTATGTAATGTCATTGTCGTATAGTAACAATATCATTATTGCAGCCTGACAAGAACTTGCATGTTCATTTACGGAAGCCAGGTAATACAAGACTGACACATATGTTACAGAAGGGTCACGAACAACAACTAAAACACACAGCAGGAAACATTTTGTTAAGAGACGTGTGATTTCTTTCATTTCTGTTAAAGCTGTTGTTGTTTTCACACTTCTTTGTTACTTTTTTACTGTCTTTTGCTGCATCAGTGCCTGTTTTAGATTTCCAAAGATTCAAAGGCTTTGATGTCTAATGCACGATAGCCAAACGTTTTTGCAATGCAAATGAAAAATATATGAGAAGATCTCCGGTGTTGCTGGTTTGTTTTTTTCTTTATATTTGAGCCCACGCCCTTGAGATAAGCTCCCTAAATCCTTCTTCTTTCTATTGCTTGCATCAGAGAATCTTTGTTGTCTAAAGCCCCCACATACATATTCAAGATCACTATGTCCTTGTTTACCAATAAACAAAACTTGTAAGCCTACTGATACTGTACGGGAACAAACAAAAACATTTAGTTTTGCACTTCTTTGGGACTTAACCTCTCCTGTAACTTGTGTCTACAGTTGACCTGTTCAGTACATCACAACACTGTCCATGATACATGATGAGTTTCCCTGAGTTTTCCTCTCATAATCCACTTCAAGACACTGGTACTTGCTTACCATGCTGCGAATGGATCTGGCCCTTCCTACATCCAGGACATGGTTAAACCGTACACCCCAGCACGTGCACTCCGCTCTGCATCAAACAAACGGCTCGCTGCACCATCGCTGCGAAGGGGACCCAAGTTCCCATCAGCAAAAACACGTGGGTTTGCTGTCCTGGCTCCAAGATGGTGGAATGAGCTCCCCATTGACATCAGGACAGCAGATAGCTTACACCAACACATCCTCACTCCCAGATCGGCCTATGTTGACGTTATGTCAAGTCCCCTGTCGGCTTTTTCCAACGCAAGGGGGGGGGGGCCTTAGCGTCCATTTTCAACGCAAGGGGGGGGCCCTTAGCGTCCATTTTCAGCTTTCCGGGATGTCCATATGCTTCTATGGACGCTCATGGAAGCACGGCATTCGTTTGTGTCAGCTGCCCTTAAAGGCAATGTGAGCGTCCATTCTCATTGGATAACGGAGAATTGTACACCCGGAAGTAAGTATTCCCCTTACTGTCGATTGATTTTACAGTGATATCTGCACTACTCATCGACTAAAAAACACCAGATTATCCTTGTTAATTACACAACATAAATTGGTTTAAATTGTGTGCAATGCTTTTGTATTTTTCCCCTTCGATTCGGAGAAACAAATGTTTTTTCGGAGTAAAGGATGGCAGAAGACACTACACTACCCAGAATCCCCAGCTATCGTTTGGACTACACCATGTGCTCTGTTTGACAAACCCCGTGATAGTCCTCAAGCTCTGTGATTGGAGAGTGTGCTCCGAGGGTTACGCCGATTCTCGAACAGCACTTGAAATGGGATGGAATCCCGGCAGACTGTCCAAAACTGGACGCGTCCCCCCCTCCCCCACCCTGTCCCCAGAACTACAAATGCTGGCTATTCTGTTTCGCAACATGTTCTGTATCTATGGCACGTCTCTACTGGGAGTTGTAGTTTTAAAAGACGTTTTCGTATTTCCCATAATAAGAAGTTGCCAGTATTAAACTGTGTACATCCCTGGAGGTTTAGGGGATAGGAAACACTCACATTTAAAACATATAATTAATAAATGGGTGAAAATTGCTTGTGCCCATAATGGGCAGCATTAATATATATACACACATGCCAGCTAAGGTCAGAAGAGCTTTATTTAACAGCTGGTCTTATGTTTGTGACCCCTGTTGTTAATTGATAACATTACATTACATTAATTGATAAGCCTGAAACATGCACTTGTTAAGGTTCAGAGGCACATTTTGCAAATATGGCAGTAGCCATCGATCAGCTTAAGATAAGATATACTTTATTGATCTCAAGTTGGAACATTTGCGTTACATCAGCATGTGTAACAGTTAAAATGCAGTGGTGTTTATTTGTAAATCATTTAGTATAATCACACAAATTCTGTGTTTTATATTCAACAATTCTGTGTTCTTTATTTATTGATTGTTCAATACCTGACAAGGTCGGAGATGAAATATCTACATACATCTTATAAGAGTATAATACATTATGTATAATATCAGTTAAAATAATTGCTTCATATTGATAGATGTCTTGTAATGCACTATTGAGAAACCTGCGACCCAAGTTTTTCATTCAATTTATAACTACACCATAGTTGTGTAGGCCTATATGATATGTCAATAAACCTTAGAAAATCTTGAAATCTTGAAAGGGATGTGCAAAATAGTCATTATATCAGTGGCGAGCCGTGACTTTTATACCTAGGCCCTCTGACCCCCCTTCCCTCGAGAAAAAAAAGAAGAGATATTACGTCACAGCGTATACTTCTGCGGAATATCAAAACAGCGGCCCGAGGTGCAAAACGCATCAATGACAGCGACCCTCTACCACACAAAACAACACCATTTATATAAACACCTATCATGACAGGGCACCCACAGCCAATTAACAATTACAAATGAATTAAGTCGGCACGGCGGCCCACATTGAAAATGACTTAGGCCTACCTTTGATGATCAAATCACTTAAACACAAAGTCCATCCTCCTGTCCTTTTGGATGAAGCACTTCATGGCGGGGTCATTCAGCTGATCCTTTGCCACTCCAGTTTATCATTGTAACTCAATCTTGAAAATGACTCGGTTAATAATTTCGCAACGATGTCATCACTATCACTGAAGTGAGCCATCATGAACGAACTTATGCTAATTATAAATCTATCGATCATAAATCTATCCATCATAAATCTATCGATTAGATTTATGATTCGAAAATAATAAAAGTAGGGTAGACATGTGGATATTATCCGGCTGAACAAAACATGCATTTATCTAACAGGTTCGTTTTCCACAGACCTTATTTCGAGCTATTTTCCAAAATCCTATGGAGAAATCCCACTGCTTTCTGTCGAGGGAATCCGAGCGAAGCTTACTTCCGGGTTTTAGGATGCGTCACTGCACCACTTGCATAGACCTCACAGCGGGCGGAACTTGTCATAAAGTCCGCGAAAATAATGCCCGCCCATTTAGAGGGAAGATGTGATTGGTCAATTGTACTGTCATTTGACATTACTCTCTCGTTGAGTTACTATAGCGGGCCCTCTGTGAATGTACAGAGGGACCAACAAGCTCTCCGGTCTTCACATAACTCGCAGAGACGGCATTTAACCCTTCACATTCTAACAGAAACTGAACAGGCAGATTCGAAGGATTTATTTATTTGGAAATATTATTTTAAATACAATTAAATCAAGTTATTTTGGTGAAACTAATGAAAAATGTAACAAAAAACAAAAAAAAAATTATTTATTTTTTTATGTTTTCAAATATTATTTTTTAGAATATCTTAGGCCCTCACAGAGGGCCTAGAGGGCCCTGACGGCTCGCCACTGCATTATATACAGTCTTTAATTAACTATTAGTAGAGAATAACGAGTAATTAATATACTTTATAGGGATCCTATTAATATCTAATAATAAAAATAATGAAATTCAATAACATGCTTTAACCACTAGGTGTCCCTTTATATCAGCTGTGCACCTTTATGGTGTAAATACAGCCTATCTACCAATTGGATCAAATATAAAAGTCAGCCGAATTAGTGTTGATACTGCAAGGAGACGTATTGTGTGAAAATAAATGTAAGATGTTGTTTAATGGCTGATATATTTATGATCCACGTCACGTTTTCAGTTCCTCATGTTTGTCTAGAAGTCTTCTCATCAGGGCTCTATAAATACAGAACTACGGCAGATATGTAATATTTAATGCAGCCGAACCGTGTATTACAATGCCGTTATGTGATGACTTCCAAAGAGAAAAGCAAGCACACTCGGAATAAAGTATTATTGTATTTTTTTTTAAATGTATTCGGTCTGTTTCCGTTATTTGTTAATGACGATGTGCTGTGAAATGTGAGACTGGAATTGCACAGGGGAAAATAACGTAGGCTATCTTTAGATGCGGATTTTGTTAAACTAATATGTTTGCGCTGTGGACCAACACTATACATTGACGGGGAAGGGGGTAGCAATAAAGATAACACCATTAAACAGTTACACAACATAACAGAAATAATATCGATAGCAGCGTCCCTAGCAACCACCTTGGTATAAATGAAAACGTTATGGACGCAATTTCCTGAAGTAATCTTCGTAATAACTAGCAAACTAAAGATCATGTACATCCACTGCACACATAATCTGAAATAACAACTCATATTTCTCGCATCAAATGACATCAAAACGCATTTTAATGGCCAAACTAACTTTAAAATAGGCATTTTCCATCGAGAATAAAACGAAGTTCGGCCATGTTTTTTTTTTCTGCAGGGAGAAATGTGAAGATCACGTGACGTCAAACAGAGCACATGGTGTAGTCCAAACGATAGCTGGGGATTCTGGGTAGTGTAGTGTCTTCTGCCATCCTTTACTCCGAAAACACATTTGTTTCTCCGAATCGAAGGGGAAAAATACAAAAGCATTGCACACAATTTAAACCAATCAATGTTGTGTAATTAACAAGGATAATCTGGTGTTTTTTAGTCGATGAGTAGTGCAGATATCACTGTAAAATCAATCGACAGTAAGGGGAATACTTACTTCCGGGTGTACAATTCTCCGTTATCCAATGAGAATGGACGCTCACATTGCCTTTAAGGGCAGCCGACACAAACGAATGCCGTGCTTCCATGAGCGTCCATAGAA
This sequence comes from Gymnodraco acuticeps, assembly GCF_902827175.1. Lineage (NCBI taxonomy): Eukaryota > Metazoa > Chordata > Actinopteri > Perciformes > Bathydraconidae > Gymnodraco > Gymnodraco acuticeps. The sequence continues at coordinate 79,726 of NW_022991003.1, read as the reverse complement.
GCATATGGACATCCCGGAAAGCTGAAAATGGACGCTAAGAGCCCCCCCCCTTGCGTTGAAAATGGACGCTAAGGCCCCCCCCCTTGCGTTGGAAAAAGCCGACAGGGGACTTGACATAACGTCAACATAGGCCGACCTGGGAGTGAGGATGTGTTGCTTACACACCTTCCGGCGCAGACTGTAAAACTCATCTCTTTCGACTCCACTTTGAGCGATAGAATTATTAACAAAGCACTTATATACTAATAAAGGACTGGCTTATCTAAAGCCAGTTGAGTAGCACTTGAAATGTTTTTGCTCTATGAAACCTGATGTACTTATATGATTCTGTTTTCTTCAAGTTTGTATTTTGTTGGTCGAACGCACTTATTGTAAGTCGCTTTGGATAAAAGCGTCAGCTAAATGCAATGTAATGTAATGTAATGTAATGTTGTTTACAGAAAAGTTGTCGGGCAGGAAGCTGAACGTGGCCGAGGTGACTCAGTCCGAGATCGGCCAAAAGCAGAAGCTGCAGACGGTTTTGGAGTCCGTCAACGATATGCTGCGGCCTCATGGCTGGACCATTGAGTGGAGCATGGACTGTGAGTTTACTACGACTTTAGAGATTTGCTACTTTGCTACTCCAGTGGTTAAGTTATAGCACTTCCATCATTTGGAGAATTTACAAGAGACAGACATTTAAAATAAGGTCAAAACAGAGGCCGAGATTTCTCGACTTTCAGCCTGAAATATGGGTCAAGCTTAAATCATATTGGAGATTCAATTTTTCACAATACAACGCAATACCACATTCTCCTTAAAACTCCACTTTGTAATGCAGGGTTTATTTTTAAACGTTAAGTCTCAATCCATTTTACTGCAAAAAACATTGCACAGCGGTTTTTACGGGCTGTGTCCTTGAGACAAGTCAACTGAATTTAATTAGCAAAATTGTTGGAATTCCCCCTCTGAACACATAATCTCTTGATTTGCATTACACAACATATTTAATCCTGTTCAGGTTTTGCGTAGCTCTACAAACATCAGGATTTCCTGCTGGAGCTCACCGATGAAATTCACTCATGCTTTATTACCTTTATGTCTCTTGATAAGAGCTGGATGTTATGTTACATTTGTAGAAGATTCAACAAACACCTGAACAAGCTGAACCTGGAAGTGACTGAGCTGGAATCTCAGGTAAGAGATTTAATGAAAAATATACGGAGGTCTGGGCCGCTCACTAGAGGTATTTAGCCTCATAAATTCAGTTATATATCACACACACACACACACACACACACACACACACACACACACACACACACACACACACACACACACACACACACACACACACACACACACACACACACACACACACACACACACACACACACACACACAAACACACACACATACTCTAGATGTGCCCCCCCCCCCCTTATGTGTCCAATCCCCCCACCTGGCACACACACAAACACACAAACACACACAGAACAATTTGACACATGTCCCGCTCTTATGTGCCCATCCCCCCACATGGATCACACCTGGCACATGCAATACATGTTCAGTGTCTATTCTTTGTATATTTACTGCAGTTTTTCATGTATACCAGTAGTCTGATACAATATGTACAGTTTGAAAGGGTGTTAAATGAAATTTGGTGATGATTAATGGTTTTTGTGTTAATGTAATAGCAGTTAAAACAGGACCGGTCAAATTTGACCGTGAACTCCAAAGTAAGGGGGGGGGGGGACAAAGACAATAGGAGGGTTAATACTGTTTATATCCGTGTGTGTCCAGTTTCCTGATGGCGTGTACCTGATATTGCTGATGGGGCTGCTCGAAGACTACTTTGTCCCTCTGTTCAACTTCTTCCTCACTCCTGAAAGCTTCGAACAGAAGCTGAGTACACCTCCTCAAAAAGTGGAAATTGTCAGTCAAAAAAGAAGACTTTTAGCAACTCATCACTGAATTGAGTTTTCATGTTGTTACCCTGGGTCCACAATGTGGCATCTTCCTTTGAGTTGATGCAGGATTAGACCCTACGAAACAAAATATCTAAAGATATACTAACTATGGATGGCATTAATTTGGCCTCCAGTGAGACTGTAAGGAATCTTGGTGTTATATTTGATCAGGATTTATCCTTTAACGCCCACATAAAATCAATTTCAAGGACCGCCTACTTCCATCTACGTAACATTGCAAAAATCAGGCATATCTTGCCTCAAAACGATGCAGAGAAACTAGTCCATGCATTTGTTACTTCAAGGCTGGATTATTGTAACTCCTTATTATCAGGGTGTACCAAGAAGTCAGTTAAGTTGCTTCAGCTGATTCTAAATGCTGTAGCTCGTGTACTAACCAGAGTTAGGAAAAGGGACCACATTACTCCTGTTCTGGCTGCCTTACACTGGCTCCCTATAGAACACAGGATATAATTTAAAATTCTTCTTCTCGCCTACAAAGCCCTTAATGGGCAGGCGCCATCTTACCTTAAATAACTCATTATACCATACTGTCCTACTAGGGCATTGCGTTCCAAGAATGCAGGGTTGTTGGTTGTTCCTAGAGTCTCTAAAAGTACAATGGGAGCCAGAGCCTTTTCTTATCAAGCTCCACATTTGTGGAATCAGCTTCCAGTTTGTGTTCGGGCGGCAGACACCCTATCCGTTTTTAAGAGTGCGCTTAAGACCTTCCTTTTTGATAAAGCTTATAGTTAGGGCTGATTAGATTCAGCCCCTAGTTTTGCTGATATAGGCTTAGTTTGTCAGGGGACATCCTTACTTCTTCCTTCTCTCTGTCTATACCTGTATGCTCTCATGTTCCGATTAACCCAGCTTCCCCAAATGTCTTTCTTGTTGGTGTCTATATACGCCGGGATCCGGAGTCATGGATGATCCTGCGCTCCTTTGTCCTGCATCGCGAGCCCTGGATCTTGAGTCGTGGCTGTGGTCCTGGATCATAGGTCCTGGATGGATATCCTTGTGGATTCATCTTCCTATTATACACACATGCATTTCCAAACATTTGGACTACCTATGTTGCAAATGTATTATCTTTTCAATTTACACACGGCATCTATTGCACGTCTGTCCGTCCTGGGAGAGGGATCCCTCCTCTGTTGCTCTCCCTGAGGTTTCTCCATTTTTCCCTTTAAACTGTGGGTTTTCTCCGGAAGTTTTTCCTTGTACGATGTGAGGGTCTAAGGACAGAGGGTGTCGTATTGTCATACTGATATTCTGTACACACTGTGAAGACCACTGAGACAAATGTAACATTTGTGATATTGGGCTATATAAATAAACATTGATTGATTGATTGATTGATTGTGGAGGCCTGAAGAAACCCAAAGCCAGACCAGAAGGTATTTTATAGATGTGTTACACAATTACAAGATCAGAAGACAATTTCCCAGAGGAGACTTTATGGAGACTGACCTAGATTACTTGCTGAAAAGACCCTCTAAAAAACAATGTTTAATGGTTGTCATATTAAAAGATGTCCAGTAGATGGAGACCTTGCTTCACCCTTAAACTCTCATACTGAATAAATGTTGCCGAGTTAATTAATTTGGCCCTGGGATAAACTTTTGTATAATATAATTTAAAGCTGATACTTCAAGAATCAAAATATGACTAACTGGGGTCCCGTAGTTGTTGCTTTTTCTGTTGGTTATTACAGTTTTTCTCGATTGCTAACAAACATTTGTTTTTTAAATGCTCAATTTCTCAGAACACTAAACACAATTCACAAAGCCACACACCCAAAGTGCAAAACACCTCATTTCTCCTGCTAAGTGAAGAACTGTACTCACAACTACATAAACACTTACCAAATGCAAACTTTAGCACCAAATATAACACAGTTCATTCATAATAGGGATGGGAACGATTAATCGAATATTCGAATATTCGAAATTATTCAGGTATTCGAATAATTATTCATGTATTCGAATATGAGTTATGAATATTTTTCTTATTATTATTATTTTTTCTTATTTTTTTTTTTTGGGAGTGATGCCTAAGTTGATTACATATTATCAAATTGAATAATTCAATGTATATATATACGACAGTGCCATAGCTAAATGTGTTAGTTGACGTCTAAAGGTGTGTTTTGCTCCGCTCACCGGTCCCTCACACAACCCAGTCTCACGGCATTTCGTGTTCACCAACACGATTTTTAATCTATTGATTCGTGTTCACCAACACGATTTGCCCCTTTTTTTCGTGTTGCACAGCACGATTTTAAAAGCAATGTATTTCTACTGCCTGCAGCACGTCTTTTTCTCCGGTCGGGTCGAGGAAGACCGGAAGCTGTGTGGTTCATAAAAACATGTTCTTACTCAATATCAAGCCACAGTTACTGCTTTTATTTGAAATCGTATAATTTCGGACTTTTGTTGCCGTCTGTGAGGAAAATAAATGGGGCTCAGAGCCTCAGGATACTGAAATCTGTATTTTTTAAAATCTTTTGTTCCTTCTAATTTGTTATTCTTTTCAAAATAGCACACTGTTATTTACTCACCAATAACACACAATTATCCTTGCTTTTATTTATTGGTTTAATTCCATAATCTCTGGCTTTTTTGGCGTCCGTCAGGAACTGAATTTCAAAATAAAAATAACCGGAAACAGACGAAGGCATTTCGAGCGATTACCCAAGATCCTCAGCTATGGTTTTAAGCTCGCTTATTGGATGTTTTAGCCGCAATGCATGCTGGGATTTGTTGTTTATATGATATGAAATCCGGAAAACATTTTAAAAGAATAAAATAATACTTAATTCCGAGCGCTCTTGCTTTTCTCTTTGAAAGTCATCACATAACGGCATTGTAATACACGGTTCGGCTGCATTGTATATTACAGATCTGCCGTAGTTCTTTATTTATAGAGCCCTGATGAGAAGACCTTTGGAAAAACTGAGAAAATGCCGCCGAAACGGAATACTTGACGTGGATCATAGATATATTCAACAATTAAACAACATCTTCAATTTCTGTTCACACAATACGTCTCCTTGCAGTATCAACACTAATTCGGCTGACTTTTACATTTGATCTAATTCACAGACAGGTTATATTTACACCATAACGGTGCACAGCTGATATAAAAGGACTGTAGTTTTTAAAGATATTACTGATTTTCTTTGAATGTAAGAATGTAAATACTGAGTCTGAAATAGTATAGCAATATGCTGTAAAATTATGTGAAAGCATGCATAAAACTACACATTTTCAGAAAACAAAAGTGTCCTACACTTATAATACAAAGTTATTATGGCTGTGTGTACCTTGTGTGCACCGCCTAGTGGTTAAAGCACGTTATTGAATTATTGTGTTTTATTTGTTAAAAATATTAAGAGTACATACTTTCATAGGGGGAAAGTATAAATATAGAATATAAAAAATCAAGAAGATACTATAAGTGATCTCTACAATAAAACAGTTTAGTGCAGAATGTACAAAGATATTAATAGGAGGAGGTGCAAAACAGAAAAACGAATTAACCTTTATTTAAACATTAAATAACAGATTAAGGTCTTCTTTTAAATAAGAAAAAAACTTTGGGGGTATCTACAGATAAATATTAAGCCTGACAAAGTACTTAACGTCTAATATATTGCTTTCCTGCAATGTTAACTATGTTGAAGCACTTATTTTAACTGATATTATACATATGAATTATACTCTTATGTATGTAGATAGAATAAGAAATGTGCAGAATATGACAGTTTAATGGTGGAGGTACACACATATTGATAGATGTCTTGTAATGCACTGTTGAGGAACCTGTGACCCAAGTGTTTCATTCATTGCATAACTACTGTACACCGTAGTTGTGTATATGATGTCAATACACCTTTGAAAATCTTGAAAGGGATGTGCAAAATAGCCATAATATACAGTCTTTAATTAACTATTAGTAGAGAATAACGAGTAATGAATATACTTTATTACTCGTTTCCATTCATGTCAATTGCAGATACATGTTTAGTCTTCTCAAGCACCAACTATCAAATATCTCTCCTGATTGTTGGCACTTGACAATCACCTTACCTGAATTTTACTCCGGTGTAACTAAAGTCTGATTTAAGGGTTGTTTATATTTCACATCATTAATCAGAATCTGCAAAGTAACTCAAATAAATGCAGTGGAGTAAAAATACCAGATTAACCTCTGAATTGTAGTGAAGTAGAATTACAAAGTAACAATGAGCTGTCATGTGGGTATTAATGCTGCGCATTATGGACACAAGCGATTTTCACCCATTTATTAATTATATGTTTTACATTTGATAACACCAATGTGTTTAATACTGGCAACTTCTAATTGTGGGAAAAACGAAAACGTTCAGTAGAGACGTCCCATAGAACATTTTGCGAAACACAATAGCCAGCATGTGTAGTTCTGGGGGGGCGTTCGATTCCAGTTTTGGATAGTCTGGCGTGGTTTCGTTCCATTTCACACAGCTGTTTGACGCTCTGCGTAACCTTACGGGGACTGTAGTCCTAAACGATAGCTGGGGATTATGGGTAGTGTAGTGTCTTCGGCCATCCTAAACTCAGAAATGTTGACAATCGCAATGATGCTCGAAATGTCCCTTATAGGCCTACGTCTGTTTCCGGTTATTTTTATTTCGAAATTCAGTTCCTGACGAACGCCAAAAAAGCCCGAGATTATGGAATTAAACCAATAAATAAAAGCAAGGATAATTGTGTGTTATTGGTGAGTAAATAACAGTGTGTTATTTTGAAAAGAATATCGAATTAGAAGGAAACAAATATTTAAAAATACAGATTTCCGTATTCTGAGGCTCTGAGCCCCATTTATTTTCCTCACAGACGGCAACAAAAGTCCAAAATTATACGATTTCAAATAAAAGCAATAACTGTGGCTTGATATTGAGTAAGAACATGTTTTTATGAACCACACAGCTTCCGGTCTTCCTCGACCCGACCGGAGAAAAATACGTGCTGCAGGCAGTAGAAATACATTGCTTTTAAAATCGTGCTGTGCAACACGAAAAAAAGGGGCAAATCGTGTTGGTGAACACGACTCAATAGATTAAAAATCGTGTTGGTGAACACGAAATGCCGTGAGACTGGGTTGCCTCACAACGGGCAGAGCTGCAGGTGCTGATCTCTCTCTCGTGTCCGGTTATACTTCACTCGCGTTTATGTCCAAATCCATCAGATCTAGATAGTTCTAGCTAATGATATGGCTGCTGCCCCTCCCTACACGCAGATCACGCAGACTCAAACCTCATCTTAGATCCAAATGTGGCGCAAATGAGCTCCGCAGCCGTTGCGAGGTTCCGGCGCTAACAGTTCATGAGCGTGCTCACCCGCCCCCTGTCAACACTCGCGACACATGAGTGGCCAGCCTAAACAACAATAAGCGCTGCTTGGCAACCGTGTGTGGCGGCAAAGTGCATAGACATTTTGACAGGAGAGATTTAGTTTTGCCGGTATTCAACATATTTTACCAGTCATAGTCCGGTAATTATTTACACTCTAAGAAGTCCTACACAACAGACATGGCGTCAAAAAGGAGTAATTTGTGGACATATTTCGACCAGGTTAGTGAGTGCGGTGTAGAGGTCAAACTATGCCAAATTAAACTTATGCTATACCTTGCTATACCCGCAACCTCCGTTCCAGCTGAGAGGGTCTTCTCTACAGCTGGCCTGATTTTGAATCGCCTCCACACATGAAAGCTGTAGGCCTATAGCTGTCAAACTGTGATCACCAGTTCAATACATTTGACAAATTCGACTTGGTTTCTACACTTATTTGAACATGTATGTATTTTTTTTTTTAAATTGAAAAAAAATTGGGTAAAACATTTTTTCAAACATTTTTTACACCATTTTTTTTTATAGGATATGTACATTTCGGTTAACCGGTTAACCGTTTTTTGGGGGGTCGAATATTCGAATATACATTTGCTTTCAAATTCCCATCCCTAATTCATAATACTAGATTGTTTGACCACCCAACTACACACTATATCTTTGTTGTTTATCTGAAGGACAGAGAAACAAGGAGGTGCAGGTGGAAGGCTAAGGGTTTCCAATGAGGCACAGGAAGCAGCAGAAACTGGGTTTTGGCAAACAATGCCATCACACTTAGAGAGATCCGAAGCATAGTAACTATATGCTGAGATGCATGCTGCACAAAGTTATCTTTGAATAAAATGTGATTTCTTTCAACAACTCATTTGTATTTCTTCATTTACTGTATTTCTGTAAACTCAAGCAATCTTTCTCTGCAGAAACCTCTCTGTACAGAGCATAGCCCATAACAGATGAAGTGCTTTAGAGTATGCTCAGCAGTGTGTAGCTAGGTGGTCAAACCATCTAGTATTATGAATGAACTGTGTTATATTTGGTGCTAAAGTTTGCATTTGGTAAGTGTTTATGTAGTTTTGAGTGCAGTTCTTCACTTAGCAGGAGAAATGAGGTGTTTTGCACTTTGGGTGTGTGGCTTTGTGAATTGTGTTTAGTGTTCTGAGAAACTGAGCAATTTAAAAAAAAATGTGTGTTAGCAATCGAGAAAAACTATAATTCAATTACAGTAATGAAGTAAATATGTTTCACACAACAGATATAAGCACTGATATGTCACGAATTATGCAGAGCTAAAAACTGGGAACTAACCTGTTTTCAAGTTTTAGTGTCCGGATTACAGAGGCGACAGTAAATCGGCTTAGATTAGGCTGAACCCTCTGCCCAGCCTCTCATCGTCACACCATGGTTGATAACATTTCATTTCATTAGAGAGTATTCTTCTTTGTCCACGTCCTCTCCCTCCAGCTCTACCGCTACCTCTCATTCTTCCTCCTCTCACTCTCACCCACCTCTTCCTCTTGCTCTCACTCTCAGCCCAGCTCTTCCTCTTCCTCTTCCTCTTGCTTCCATGTTGGCTTCCATTGTTGCTGTAAGAAAGTACTCACCTGTGGTCTTTTTATAGTGCTAACATCCTGATTGATGAGCCAACAATTATGCTATCAGGTTTTTGGTCAGTTGGAACGTGTTTCTTGATCATTGGTCATGTGTGAGGCCTTTTGAATATCAGTGTTTTAAACCTGCTAACACGTGACTTTATGTCAGACTCCTGTGTCTTACGTGGAGAAACGTGTGGTTTGCAAAAAGTGCCATGTTGATTTGCAAATTGTGTGAAAAGCTGAAAACGTGTTTTGGAGATTTGAGCCGATGTTTTTCTCTTTGAGCGTCAGTTAAAATAATTGTGCTTTATGTGTATAATTTTAGTGTGTTAGCAATCGAGAAAAACTGTAATAGAGATGCAGATATTTGCATTTTATTTACCCATTTGACTCTGCATACCCCCTGTAGAGTTGGAAATGCTATTGCAGAAATAGCTTTCAGAGCGTGATCTAATACGATCACATACTCACAGAACGATCACATACAGAACGATCACATACAGAACGATCACATACAGAACGATCACATACAGAACGATCACATACTCACAGAACGATCACATACAGAACGATCACATACAGAACGATCACATACAGAACGATCACATTCTTAAACTGTAATCAGTATTTTGCTTTATTGAAACATTCAAATTTAAATCAGACACTGTAACTTACATTAAGCCGCAGGATATGATATTGGTAGAAGAATATATTCCACTTTGTTGTTGTTGTTCAGTTTAATGGAAATCTTCTCTATCACAAAACAATATGTGAGGAAACAAAACTCATTCATTATTCTTACCTGTGAGCATTGCCCTGAAGTCCACATGTAGTGGCAGGGAGCTGCTTTGCAGGCCTGGTGTGATGCTGGCTGGGACGATGGCTCACAGTAGTCGTCCTGGACCGGGGTCATCCTTGCGCCCATGCACCCCACCTTCCTGCTTCTCATGCCTTCTCCACACGTTGCATTGCACTAAGAGGAAAAAGTTACGTCAAGAAGTGAGAAAAGAAGAGTTGTCAGGCAAGGCAAGTTTATTTATATAGCACCTTTCAACACAAGGCAATTCAAAGTGCTTTACGAAAAATGAAAGACATTAAGAAAATGGCATTTAAAATCAGTCATTAAAAAGAAAAGATAATAAATTAAACATTAAAAGAAAAAATACATGGATAAAAGTTACAGTGCAGTTTAAGATGTGAATAGTTCAATTAAAAGCAGCGACAAAAAGAAAAGTCTTCTGCCTGGATTTAAAAGTAGTCAGAGTTGCAGCGGACCTGCAGGTTTCTGGGAGTTTGTTCCAGATATTTGGAGCATAATAACTGAACGCTGCTTTACCATGTTTAGTTCTGACTCTGGGGACAGAAAGCTGACCAGTCCCTGAAGACCTGAGAGATCTGGATGGTTCATCATTTAGCAGGAGGTCAGAAATGTATTTTGGGCCTAAACCATTCAGTGCTTTATAAACCACCATCAGTATTTTGAAATCTATTCTTTAAGTGTCAATCAAATAGCCTTGGTTGCCTAGCAACTGTAACTAGGCAACTTGGAATGCAATTATAGGAATGACTTAGTAATCTAGCAAAATCAAGTGACTTTCTTCACTTGGTTGAGAGGGACAAAGCTTTGGAGCCAGCCGCACTTTGTCAGGAGACGACTGCCTGTCCCTTGGATCCTTTCGAAAAGAGAAGAAAATTGCAGAACGATTTAAATAGAATCCTGGTTAGGATTTGTGTGGAGAAGCTCATCTCGCGGGCCTTCGGAAAAAATTACAAAGAGTACACTTTTTGGGACGTCAAAGGCATCATTGAGCGCCTCTCTGATAGAATTTTCGCTAAAGTGGAGGGCATTTACTTTGACACCACCGCGGCGACCTTCGCTGACCTTGACAAGGTTATGTACCAGTGCTTGTGCAAGGAACATGGCTCTCCAGATATGGCCGTGGGCCAGTTAATCATGGAGGAACCAGAACTTGGAGATTATATTGCAGAGTCCGTCAAATGTCAGCTGCTCTACCCAGTGAAACGTGGACGCATCAGCGGGTCTGTTGGAAATTACATTGCTCGCTGTCTAGGACGCAAAATGGGGCCTGAGGATTTGCTTCACTCAGACGCCTTGGTTGAGAGGGACGAAGCTTTGGAGCCAGCCGCGCTTTGTGAGGAGACGACTGCCTGTCCCTTGGATCCTTTCGAGAAGAAAAGAAAATTGCAGAACGACTTAAATAGAATCCTGGTTAAGATTTTTGTGGATAAGCTCATCTTGCGGGCCTTCGGAGACAATTACTGGAGGTACACCTTTTGGGACATCAAGGGCATCATTGAGCGCCTCTCTGATAGAATTTTGGCTAAAGTGGAGGGCATTTACTTTGACACCACCGCTGCGCCCTTCGCTGACCTTGACAAGGTTATTTACTAGCGCTTGTGCAAGGAACATGGTTCTCCAGATATGGTCCTGGGCCACTTGATATTGGGGGAACCACAACTTGGAGATTCTATTGCTGAGTTCGTCAAATGTCAGCTGCTATACCCAGCAAAACGTGGACGCAGCAGCGGGTTCTTTAGATCTGTTGGAGGCTACGTAGCTCGCAGTCAAGGAAAGAAAATGCCTGATGATTTGATTCACCCAGGCACCTTGGTTGAGAGGGACGAAGCTTTGGAGCCAGCAGCACTTTGTGAGGAGACAACTGCCTGTCCCTGGGATCCTTTCGAGAAGAGAAGAACATTGCAGAAAGACTTAAATAGAATCCTGGTTAAGATTTTTGTGGTGGACTTCTTCTCGCTGGCCATTGACAATCCTAGCTTTCTGAATCTTAACTTCACCGACTGCATTGAGTGTATTTCTGATAGGATTTTGGCTAAAGTGGAGGGCAATCACTTTGACATCACCGCGGCGACCTTGGCAAGGTTATTTGCCAGCGCTTAAGCATGGAATATGGCATAATCATGTTATCCATCGAGTTGATCTTGATGAACCCAAAAGTTGTAGAATCTATTGCCGAGTCTGTCAAATGTCACCTGCTCCGCCCAGCGAAACGTGGACGCATCAGCGGGTTCTTTAGATCTGCTGGAAATGAGTTTGGAATGTCTTTTCGGGAAGCTTAAAGTGAACTGAGACGCAGGGTTTCTCCAGGTTTTCCCACATTTTTTGCAAACAAATGAAAAAACTGTAGCATGCGTTATTTAGGGGAAATGTAGGGGATTTATTAAGGGATGATTGCCATGAGTCTTTTTTTCCCTTCAAAAGCAACACAGGGTTTCCTCCGAGAGAAAAATGCTTCGGTTTGCCCGAACTGATTTTTATCAAGTGAAAAAAAAAATCTTAAACTTGCCATCCATTTTGAAGGATAAAATGTCCAGGGGTCTTTTCCCCTTAAAAATAAACATGGGGTTGCTCTAGGCTTCCCACATTGATTCAAGCAATAGAGCAACAGTTAGTCGTTAGTTTGATTAATTCCTGATTGATCTGAATGGTCATTTTACAAACTCATTTTTGAAATAATAACATTGGAGGCCCAAGGAATCCTAATTTTTGGGGGAGATTTCAATGTTACACTTCAACTTTAGATACATCAAAACCTCTTTCATCAGGAGGGAAAGAAATCACCAAGAACATTAAACTGATGTTGGGAGACCTGGGACTCTCGGATATATGGCGAGACCTAAATCCGTTAAAGAAAGATTTTACCTTTTATTCACACCCACACTGTATGTTCAAGGCTTGGTTATTTTTGTATGCATCAGAAAGATTTTAATAGGGTTCAAAATTGCAGTATAGGGACCATGGACTTATCGGACCATGCTCCGGTCTCCATGGAATTAAATCTTGGACTAGAAAGGAAAAGCACAATCTGGAGACTGAACACAGGAATTCTTAACCAAATAAGGCCGCAAATTAGGACCGATATAAAAGATTATCTAAACATTAATAATAATGGAGAAGTGTCCCCAATCATTTTATGGGATGCATGCAAAGCTGTTCTAAGAGGAACAATTATTAAAAAAAGAACAAACTCCATGAAATCTTCTCAAACTACATATTTAAAAAAAAAGACCTTTCTAAAACAAAGATATTATGAGGTAGGAGGTAAATCAGCAAAACTATTGGCTTCCAAATGAAAAAAACAACAGGTAGAAAACACAATTTATAAAATAAAAGACCCTGAAATAAGTATTACACATAGTAAGATAAAAATATATACATCAAACGTGTGTCAATTTCTATAAAAGCCCATACACACAGCCTAAAATAGATAAACCCAACACCAGGAGCTTCCTTGATTTGATAACTTGTCCTAAAGTGAGGGATGAGCAAAATCACAAATTAATTAGAGAAACTACGGGAAAAGAAGTAGAAAAGGCAATCGCAGACTTGAAACCCAATAAAGCCGCAGGCCAAGATGGTTTCCCTTCTGAATGGTGCAAGGAAATGATGGATCTACTGATCAATCAATCAATCAATGTTTATTTATACAGCCCAATATCACAAATGTTACATTTGTCTCAGTGGACTTCACAGTTTGTACAGAATATCAGTATGACAATACGACACCCTCTATCCTTAGACCCTCACATCGTACAAGGAAACTCAAGATAATATCCGCAGAACTCTCCATATACGTAGTTGAACATATATCAAAAAATAAACTCCAGGCAGTACTTTTGAGCCTCGATGCAGAAAAAGCTTTTGATCGAGTTAATTGGAAATTCTTATACCAAGTTCTTGAAAAGTTTGGCTTTCACAAGATCTTTATTAATACTGTTCAAGGATTGTACGACAACCCTTATGCAAGAATACAAATAAATGGAGCCATATCAAACTCTTTCAACCTTGAGAGAGGGACACGACAGGGATGTCCAATTAGCTAAAAACAAACTGAACGCAGAGCCTCTCTGACGCACCACTCCCCCATCCCTTTTCCCTGCTAGGAGTTTTTATGAGGAAAGAAGAGATGTAGTGCTGCACTAGAGCAAAGAGGTAGATACTGTGAGGAAAACTTCTGTTATCAATGCTGAGCCAATGCTCGTGAAAGGAATGGAAGGTGGATTCGCCTTAGTCCAACACTGACATTTATTGAGAGTATAATACGGCCGGAGAATTCACAAGGTATATTCACAACTTATTTATGAGACACCAACAAACTCTGGAGACAAAGGAGACAGGAACACATCTATACATTAGAAGAGGAGGGGCATATATTCCCGCCTTTCCTCTAATCAATACCAGGCATCGGAACAAAGCACCTCTGTTTTGCAACTTCTCATGTGCCCAAACCCCTCTCCCACAGGAAAGGCAAAAGACCTCTTGACCTGTGTCTTCCTGAGAAGTTACACAGGAACATGCAAGAAAGACTGAGAATCTCTAAATACACAGATCGGATTAAAATATTCTCTTACAGATACTACATGGTAAATGGACTGTACTTATATAGCGCTTTATCCAGTCTTTACGACCCCTCAAAGCTCTTTACATGTCATTCACCCATTCATACAGAGCAGTGTATCTTACTCTAGGAACTAACATTCACACACACTCACACACCGTTGGCCATGCCATCGGGAGCAACTCAGGGTTAAGTATCTTGCCCAAGGATACATCGACATGTTGGCTGCACGGGCTGGGATCGAACCCACAACATCAATCCCGCATTGACCCCAAACAAATAAATAAATACAATCAAACGTTATTTCAAGAGCTTTTACACAAGTTCCTCTAACAACAGTGGGAGGGGTCCTTATAAATGGAAACCTTATAACAACTGTAGGAGCCAATTAACTGTGGGTATAAAGGTAGGAACCTATGTGTGTTGGGGAGAGGTTCCGCCGGAAGGCCCATACAGTTTTTGACCACACACGGAGAACACACACGGAGAACACACACGGAGCACACACACACACAAACACGGGATTACAGGCAAAGCAAAGGTATTGTGTAAACGGTAATATCGTGTGGTGAATAAGGAAAGACCTCTCTGAAGAACCAGCACCTTAACGTGGTAGAGAGGTTTGTGTGCCCTGATGAACCTGGGGGCTGTGTTGTCTGGAACCTTGTGTTCCTGGTAGGGTTTCCCATGGCAAATTGGTCTCAGGCAAGGGGCCAGACTAAGATTGGTTCAAAAGACCTCATGAAAGACGATACAAGAAGTGAGGATACCCGGCCCGGAGAAAGCCCGGGGTCCCCTTCTGGAGCCAGGCCCAGAAGGAGGACTCGTCGGCGAGCGTCTGGTGGCCGGGCTTGCCACGGAGCCCGGCCGGGCCCAGCCCGAAAAGGCAACGTGGGCAACACCTCCGCTTCTCCGTCCCGCGGGCCCACCACCTACGGGAAACATCAATGGGGTCGGGTGCGCTGCCAGAAGGGTGGCAGTGAAAGCGGAGGGTCTCGACGGACCAGACCCGGGCGACAGAAGCTGGCTTTGGGGACGTGGAACGTCACCTCTCTGGGGGGGAAGGAGCCGGAGCTTGTGCGGGAGGTGGAGCGTTACCAGTTGGATCTGGTTGGGCTCACCTCTACGCACAGCGTCGGCTCTGGAACCTTACTTCTGGATAGGGGTTGGACTCTATTCTTCTCCGGAGTTGCTCAAGGTGTGAGGCGCCGGGCGGGTGTGGGGATACTCACAAGTCCCCGGTTAGGTGCTTCGTTGTTGGAGTTTACCCCAGTGGACGAGAGGGTCGCCTCCCTACGCCTGCGGGTTATGGGGGGGAAAACTCTGACTGTTGTGTGTGCTTATGCACCCAACAGCAGTTCAGAGTATACGGCCTTCTTGGAGACCCTGGAAAGAGTCCTGTATGGGGCTCCTGAAGGGGACTCTTTAATCTTGCTGGGAGACTTCAACGCACATGTGGGCAATGATGGAGACACTTGGAGGGGCGTGATTGGGAGGAACGGCCCCCCTGATCTGAACCGGAGTGGTGGTTTGTTACTGGACTTCTGTGCTAGTCATGGATTGGCCATAACAAACACCATGTTCGAACATAAGGATGCTCATAAGTGTACGTGGTACCAGAGCACCCTAGGCAGAAGGTCCATGATCGATTTCGTTATCGTATCATCGGACCTGAGGCCGTATGTTTTGGACACTCGGGTAAAGAGAGGGGCGGAGTTGTCAACTGATCACCATCTGGTGGTGAGTTGGGTCGAGTGGCGGGGGAAGCCTCTGGATAGACCTGGTAAGCCCAAACGTGTAGTTCGGGTGAACTGGGAACGTCTGGAGGAGGCCCAAGTTCAGGAGGCCTTCAACTCACACCTCCGGCGGAGCTTTTCGGGCATTCCTGTGGAGGTTGGGGACATTGAACCAGAGTGGTCGGTGTTCAAAGCCTCTATTGCCGAAGCCGCGGCGGGGAGCTGTGGTCTCAAGGTCCTAGGTGCCTCAAGGGGCGGTAACCCTCGAACCTCCTGGTGGACACCGGTGGTCAGGGAAGCCGTCCGACTGAAGAAGGAGGCCTTCAGGGATTTGTTATCCCGGGGGACTCCCGAGGCAGTTGCAAGGTACCGACAGGCCCGAAGGGCAGCAGCCTCATCCGTGGCCGAGGCAAAGCAGCGGGTGTGGGAGAAGTTCGGAGAAGACATGGAGAAGGACTTTCGGGCGGCACCAAAGTTGTTCTGGAAAACTGTCCGACACCTCAGGAGGGGGAAGCAGGGAACCATCCAAGCTGTGTACAGTAAGGATGGGACGTTGTTGACCTCAACTGATGGAGTGTTAGGGCGTTGGAAGGAACACTTTGAGGAACTCCTGAACCCGACAACTCCGCCCTCTATGTTAGAGGCAGAGCTGGAGTATGACGGGGGATCAACACCAATCTCCCGGGGGGAGGTCACTGAGGTCGTCAAACAACTCCACAGTGGCAAAGCCCCGGGGGTGGATGAGATCCGCCCGGAAATGCTGAAGGCTCTGGGTGTTGAGGGACTGTCATGGTTGACACGTCTCATCAACGTTGCGTGGAAATCGGAAACGGTACCGAAGGAGTGGCAGACCGGGGTGGTGGTTCCCCTTTTTAAAAAGGGGGATCAGAGGGTGTGTGCCAATTACAGAGGCATCACACTACTCAGCCTCCCCGGGAAAGTTTACTCTAAGGTACTCGAAAGGAGGGTCAGGCCGATTGTCGAACCTCAGATTGAGGAGGAACAATGCGGATTCCGTCCTGGTCGTGGAACGACGGATCAGCTTTTTACTCTCGCAAGGATCCTGGAGGGGGCCTGGGAGTACGCTTATCCGGTCTACATGTGTTTTGTAGACTTGGAGAAGGCGTATGACCGAGTTCCCAGGGAGTTACTGTGGGAGGTGCTGCGGGAGTATGGGGTGAGGGGGTCTCTACTCAGGGCCATCCAATCTCTGTACTCCCAAAGCGAGAGCTGTGTCCGGGTCCTCGGCAGTAAGTCGGACCCATTTCCGGTGAGGGTTGGCCTCCGCCAGGGCTGCGCTTTGTCACCAATCCTGTTTGTAATATACATGGATCGGATTTCGAGGCGTAGTCATGGGGGAGGGGGTCTGCAGTTCGGTGGACTAAGGATTGCACCACTGCTTTTTGCAGATGATGTGGTTCTAATGGCTTCATCGGTCTGCGACCTTCAGCACTCACTGGATCGGTTCGCAACCGAGTGTGAAGCGGCTGGGATGAGGATCAGCACCTCCAAATCTGAGGCCATGGTTCTCAGCAGGAAACCGATGGACTGTCCACTCCAGGTAGGGAATGAGTCCTTACCCCAAGTGAAGGAGTTCAAGTATCTCGGGGTCTTGTTCTCGAGTGAGGGAACAATGGAGCGTGAGATGGGCCGGAGAATCGGAGCAGCGGGAGCGGTACTGCAGTCGCTTTACCGCACCGTTGTGACGAAAAGGGAGCTGAGCCAGAAGGCAAAGCTCTCGGTCTTCCGGGCCATTTTCGTTCCTACCCTCACCTATGGTCATGAAGGATGGGTCATGACCGAAAGAACGAGATCGCGGATACAAGCGGCCGAGATGGGTTTTCTCCGCAGGGTGGCTGGTGTCTCCCTTAGGGATAAGGTGAGAAGTTCGGTCATCAGGGAGGGACTCGGAGTTGAGCCGCTCCTCCTTCGCGTCGAAAGGAGCCAGTTGAGGTGGTTCGGGCACCTAGTTAGGATGCCACCTGGGCGCCTCCCTAGGGAGGTGTTCCAGGCACGTCCAGCTGGGAAGAGACCAAGGGGTAGACCTAGGACCAGGTGGAGGGATTATATCTCTTCGCTGGCCTGGGAGCGCCTTGGGATCCCCCAGTCAGAGCTGGTTGATGTCGCCAGGGAAAAGAAAGTTTGGGGCTCTCTGCTGGAACTGCTACCCCCGCGACCCGACCACGGATAAGCGGGAGAAGATGGATGGATGGATGGATGGAATAAGGAAAGAAGCAAGTAAATGGAAACCAGTCAAATGTAAATAAATGGACTGTTTCAAACTGGAAACTTTGTTTCTGACCTTTATTCGGCAGCAAACTTGTGTGCGTCAATTACACCCACCAAGCGGATCCTCAGAGGCTTAAAGCGTTGGCTTAGCCTCTACAACAACAAAGGAGCGTTCTTGAATATATTGGACGGTATTGGTTCTTCTGCTAAGATGTGTTACTGTTTTGAGCATCCAGAAGCATTTGCTAGGATGTTCTGGTGGCTGTAATTAATATGGAAAACCCTGAATGATCAAATACAGTATGATCCGAGAAATGTTTAACTACACTTTTTCTACACACAATTTCTATAAACAAATCCAAAACAGAATAAATCCTTTATTTTAAAATTCTTTGGTAAAAAGAGAGTGGCCTTTAATGTGTGATAACCAACAAAAGACAATCCTCATTGTATCAACACAGGCTGATATTTTAAACTGCTTTTAATTTAATTTTGGAGCATTGTTATAAAAAAGCTGTTGGAGTAAACTTTTGAAATGACGCCACCAGGAGGGTTGCACACCTCGGGCCTGTGTTTAAGGGGACCTATTATGCAAAATCCACTTTTATATAAAAACCATTTATATAAAAAAACCTGTCTGAAAATTAGCTGATCAGATTTTGGCCACTTTATGATGTCATAACGATTTTTTGCCAATAACCAACAAAGGTAACCCCCCCCCCACACCGTATCAACCGCATCTCCTCGAGCACCATTGTGTTATTTTCAACCAAATATCTCTCAGAGGGGCGTGGGGAGTGGCTCCTTCTTTGCATCTAAAGCAGTGTTTCTCAAACTTTTTCATAACAAGAACCACTTAACCAATAAAAAAACACTCGCGGACCACCTAACTCTACAAATATCCAAATCACATCGTTTTTCTAGAACAGATTACAAATCGCCTAAAAATGGTACAAACAAGTGGCAACATGTGTTGTGAAACGTAAACTCGCTCCATTGCGGAGATATTCCCGCGAGAGCGCGGAAAACTCTAATTAATTAATTAATTTCAAATGTGAAATTTCACCAATATACTCACGGACCACTAGGGGCGCTCACGGACCACCAGTGGTCTGCGGACCACACTTTGAGAAGCACTGAAGTAACAGACAGAGAATCAGCACCTTTGAAGCAGGGCTGAAACAGAGGGGATTATGGGATGCTGCAATGATCTGTTTGGTATTTCGAGCCAAACACTTCAGAGACATATTTTGTATATATCCGAGGCCTGTAATATATTGATGAAAAACAGTATAATAGGGGACCTTAATATCACTGGTATGAGATGTGACCACAGACAGAAACACACCGTTTTAATTTGAGGGTCCGGCCTTACAGTCGTGTCAAGATTTGCTTCAGTCAACACTGTTGTTGGATAAAAGTCTCAGACCTCTTGAGATTCGGAACACATTTGCAGAGTCATGGAAAGGGCAAAATGGACGATATGCATACAGATAGTGTTGAATCATATTTGTGCGTGGTAAACAGCACCATTAGTTTCTTTTTTTACCTATAAAATGAGGAGCACGTTCTTGATAGACTTTATCATTAAATACTAAAATAATACATGAAAAATAAACATATAAAATGATAAATACTTTCTTAAATCTTCATGTATATGAAGTGTCTAAAAAAAGGTCCCTTGTTGTTGATGTTAGTAAGAAAATATACATTAACAAGCAGTGGATGGAGGAGTACTAGGACTGCTAGCGCCCTCATGTGGCGAGTTAAAGGATTGTTGGCTCTTACTGTACATTCATTGTAGTCTACTGATACGATCATAATTCACTTTATATTGTACACACATGAAATGGTACTCTACACACAAAGCATAGCATTTTAAGCTGTAAGCAGCAAAGTTAGAAAGTGCAGCGTTTGTGAGATGTTGGACAGATTGTTGGATTTATGATTCAGTTTGGTTACAATTCACTACCTCCAATGGTTTGTGAGCATTATTGACTGCCCTCAGCGTGTATAGCACAGGAAGCGGAGCTGCACATTTCTCTTTTGATCTGAGCTGACTGTAATGAGCTCCAGTATATTGTAATGAGGAAGGGAAGCTAAAAGAAGTCAGCCGGACGCTGTTCGACTCACCTTGAGCTGAACAAGTATTCATACATTCCCAAAGCATAAAAGTGTGTTCATTAATAACCCTGTTGGGAAAATTGTAATCACATGTTCGGTTCGCTTGTTCAGCCAGTTTCATTACATTACATTACATTGCATTTAGCTGACGCTTTTATCCAAAGCGACTTACAATAAGTACATTCGACCAGGAAGACACAACCTTGAAGAAAACAGAATCATATAAGTACATCAGGTTTCATAGAGCCAAACATTTCAAGTGCTACTCAACTGGCTTTAGATAAGCCAGTCCTTTATTAGTATAAAAGTGCTTCGTTAATAGTTCTAACGCTCGAAGTGGAGTCGAAAGAGATGAGTTTTCAGTTTGCGCCGGAAGATGTGCAAGCTATCTGCCGTCCTGATGTCAAAGGGGAGCTCATTCCACCATCTTGGAGCCAGGACAGCAAACCCACGTGTTTTCGCCGATGGGAACCTGGGTCCCCCTCGCAGCGAGGGCGCAACGAGTCGTTTGGCTGATGCAGAGCGTAGTGCACGCGCTGGGGTGTACGGTTTAACCATGTCCTGGATGTAGGATGGGCCAGATCCATTCGCAGCATGGTAAGCAAGTACCAGTGTCTTGAAGTGGATTCTAGCAGTTACCGGAAGCCAGTGAAGGGAGCGGAGGAGCGGAGTGGTGTGGGAGAATTTAGGAAGGTTGAAGACCAGACGAGCCGCTGCATTCTGGATGAGCTGCAGAGGTCGGATGGCACATGCAGGTAGACCAGCCAGGAGGGAGTTGCAGTAGTCTAGGCGTGAGATGACGAGAGCCTGGACCAGAACCTGAGTCGCTTTCTGAGTCAGCTGGGGACGTATCTTCCTGATGTTGTAAAGCGTGTATCTGCAGCAACGGGTTGTAGCAGCGATGTTTGCAGTGAAGGACAGGTTGTTATCTAGGGTCACACCCAGATTCCTTGCAGTCTGAGTCGGGGAAACAACTGAGGTGCCGAGGTTGATTGTTAGGTCAAGAGTGGGACAATCTTTTCCCGGGAGGAAGAGCAGCTCAGTCTTGTCAAGGTTGAGCTTGAGGTGGTGAGCAGACATCCACTGAGAGATGTCAGCTAGACAAGCAGAGATGCGTGCGACGACCTGGGTCTCTGAGCGGGGAAAGGACAGAATTAATTGGGTGTCATCAGCGTAGCAGTGGTAAGAAAAACCATGCGGGCTAATGACTGATCCGAGCGAGTTTGTGTACAAGGAGAAGAGGAGGGGACCAAGAACAGAGCCCTGAGGGACCCCCGTAGTTAATTGACAAGGGTCGGACTCAGACCCTCTCCAAGTCACACTGTAGGTACGGTCTTTCAGGTATGAGGTGAGGAGGGAAAGTGCAGAGCCTGAAACTCCAAGTTTTTGGAGAGTGCGAAGGAGGATCTGATGATTCACCGTGTCGAATGCAGCAGACAGGTCCAATAGGATGATGACAGAGGAGAGGGATGCAGTTTTGGCAGTGTGCAGTTCCTCCGTGACAGCAATGAGAGCAGTTTCTGTGGAGTGACCTGCCTTGAAACCAGACTGGTGCGGATCCAGAAGGTTGTTCTGATTGAGATAACAGGAGAGTTGTTTAAAGACAGCGCGTTCAAGTGATTTAGACAGGAACGGGAGGAGAGAAACAGGCCTGTAGTTTATAACATCAGGCGGGTTGAGAGTGAGTTTCATTAGGAGAGGGTTTACTCTTGCCTCCTTGAGACTGTTTGGAAAGTGACCAGAAGTTAGAGAAGTGTTGATGAAATGGGTGAGAAACGGTAGAATATCAGGAGCGATAGTCTGAAGGAGGTTTGAAGGGATAGGGTCCAGAGGACAGGTGGTAGGGCGGGCAGAGGTAATGAGGGTAAGAACCTCACTTGGAGAGAGAGGGGGAAAGGAGGTAAGTGTGTTGGTGGAAGGAGGGTCTGGTGACCCAGCGGTGAGTAAAGGTGAGTCAGAAAAAGAAGAGCGAATATCATCAACCTTTTTTTCAAAGTGGGTAACAAAGTCGCTTGACAGAAGTGAGGAGGGGGGAGGAGCTTTTGGAGGGTCCAAGAGGGTGGAGAAGATGGAAAATAGTTTTTTAGGATTGGAATAGGAAGATTGGATCTTATCTTGAAAGAAAGTGCTTTTTGCCTGAGAGATCGAAGCAGAGAAAGAGGAGAGGAGAGCTTGATAGGTTAGGAGGTCGTCACGGTGTCTGGATTTCCACCATTTCCGCTCTGCTGCCCTAAGGACGGTTCTATTAGCACGCAGTGCATCATTTAGCCAGGGAGCAGGAGGGGACTGACGAGCCTGCCGAGATGTGAGAGGACAGAGCGAGTCCAGAGTGGATGAGAGAGTAGAGAGGAGAGTTTCTGCAGCAGAGTTTGGAGGCAGGAGATGGAACGAATCAGAGGAAGGGAGGGCTGAGAGCACCGACGAGGCAAAGCTAGAGGGGGAGAGGGAGCGAAGGTTACGGCGGACAAGTGCAGGATGAGAAGAGATTAGTTTGTTATGTTTGGAAAGGGATAGAGAGAATGAAATGAAGAAGTGATCGGATGTGTGGAGCGGGTTTACAGAGAGGTTAGAAGTAGCACAGTTCCTTGAGAATATGAGATCAAGGACATTGCCAGCTTTATGAGTCGGTGGGGACGGAGACAGTGAGAAAGCAAAGGCGGTTAACAGAGATGTTAGTTCGTCTATCTTCCCCGTCTGGAGGTTGAAGTCTCCGAGAAGTACAGCGGGAGGGCCAGTTTCAGGGATGAGTGAGAGGAGATTATCTAATTCCTCCAAGAAGTCCCCCAAGGCGCCTGGTGGACGGTAGAGAACAACAATGGTTAACTGTATAGGATGGGTTACTGTGACGGCATGGAATTCAAAGGTGGAAGGAGTAAAGTTAGGTAGCCTGAAGAGGGAAAAGCTCCATTTGGGAGAGAGCAGGAGACCAGTGCCACCTCCTCTGCCAGTGGGTCTGGGTGTATGGTAGAAGGAATATGCAGTGGAGAGAGCTGCTGGGGTGGATGTGTTGGATGGAGTAATCCAGGTCTCAGTGAGAGCAAGGAAATCCAGAGACTGCAGGGAGGCGTAGCCAGAGATGAAGTCAGCCTTAGGAACAGCTGACTGGCAATTCCACAGGCCACCAGAAACTAGATTTTGGATCTCAGTGGAGCACGTGGGATAGACGAGAGCAGGCCGGTTATATCGATATATCGGGGGGGGGGGGGGGGGGGGGCAATGCCCCCTAACACTGAAAAGTTTTTTTTTTTTTAAATGTATATCTTCTGGTACTCGGTTTGCCAAAAACCGCAGGATTTTGTTGCTGTAATGTGAGATTGTGCAGACACCCTTATGCAAAGTAGAGATGTAACTGTTCATTGCCTTTATTTTTATATAAATATGGTATGAGTGCAAACATTGCACTATAACTTAAGCTTAAGCTAACAGTAATAACTATAAGATCTATCTGAAATAAATAATTGTACTGAAACAAATACCAATAACTGTATTGCATTGTTTTCTTATGCGCAATTACTTCATGCTGTCTAGTTCTCTTTTTCGTCCTGCATTTATTGTGCCCCCCTCAGAAAATAACTGACCCCCCAGTGGCCCCCCCAGTTAAATTGGTCTAGAACCGCCACTGGTCCAAAGTGAGAGCAGAGCAGGGTAAAGCAGAGTAGTGAACCTTGCATAGTGTGTTACGGAAATCTCAGACCTAGTCAATACTGTGGAGATATACAATTAGAATGATCAATCAATAAACTGGTGAAACAAACAGAGTTGTCTTTCTGGTTCTTTATTCGAAGCGCTTCAAAGGTACAAGTCTCACAGAGTACAGAGTATTCTGCAAGAGTGCACACAGAGGAAAGGATGTATGTAGGTTTTATAGGATCTTGACAGTTCAAAGACACTTCGTCACCTGTCACTGAGGGGCCATGGAAGGAGAGATAAGCTTTCCAGAGGAACAGAAACTGTCAATCACTAATATAGAAAAGCAGGAACTCGTTAAGCAGATGGATGTGAGGAAACTTGCTAACGACAGATGGAAGAGACAAGAAATCAGGAATGATTGATTGTAGAACAGGGAACATAACACAGGAACTTGTCCAGTACCCTGTGCTTGACACCCAGACACTCATGAGGACCTTTTTCACGACCTTTAAAAGTCAATAAGGCAGACAAAGGGCATGAACTGAAATACATCACCCAGACCTTACTCCTAAGTCTAACAAAGGTTATGAGCTAAAATACATCCTTATGGAAACTATTGCATTTGGTTTTACCATATAAGGTAAGGTAATATAAAATGTGCCACTACAAGTGCTGAGAGTATCACAAGTTCCCCTGCACTTCTTCAAATCATGATGTCACCTGATGAAGGTGCTCTGCATGATTGCATCTATGTGGCACAATACACTTTCTGATATTGCATCGTTGTTACAATACTTTACACACCCAATACAATTCAAACATGTGGCCCACAATAACATAGGGCAATAGCTGTTTTCATTTTTATTAAAGTGTTATTTGCAACCCTGTTACTCTAATTATAATATTACATTACATTACTTGTTACTTGTTGGACGCTTTTATCCAAAGCGACTTACATACTCAATACTGTGGGCAATCCCCACCGGAGCAATTTGGGGTGAAGTGTGTTGCCCAGGGACACAACGACATGCTGACTGCAGTGGGGTTTGAACCTCTGATCCCCTGATCCCAACACCTACGGACAACCCACTGCACCACACGCCCAATATATAATAATAACAGGGTTGATTCTTCATTGAAAAATATATATAAAATATTATCAAACAACATTTCTGTGGTCCTGAGTATTTATTTGTCACATTTATGTCATGATCGACAATCAAAAGTAATGTAGCCATTCAACCCTGTTACTTTACGCAACCCTGTTACTCTAATTTCAACCCTGTTACTATATCATTTTCTACTAAAATAATCAAATTAAACCAGTTATCCAAAAACGACATGAGTATTTAATGTAAATGTGACTTTCTTTACTTAATAGTAAATCATTTTATTGAAGAATATTTTTGAAAATACTTTTTTCTGCTTAATGAGTATTTGTAACAGGGTTGCATAAAGTATGGCACACAACAAATACAACATCTAATACAAAGATTACATTTGATGCCTAAACTGGGCAAATCACTTTTTTTAATGGTTTATTATCTGTTTTTCCTAAATACATAACAACAAATTATAAAATAAAAGGTTAATTTTTTAAAAATGTGGATGTCTAAATTGTCTATAATTACTACGTTTTGTGTACTGTTGTGTTTCAGAATTCCTCTGCAAAGCAAGGAGTCGGACCAGGCAGTACAGTTATAATAAAGCTGATTTATTTCAGTTGTGATAAGGAATATAATTGCTCAGCTGAGGTCTCTGGAGATCAGTGATCCACAGACCGCGAGCAGTTTCCACTCCAAGCAGTAAACTGTCTCACACTTCCTTCCAGAGCCCCGGAAACCGGCAAAAGACATTTCATATACTTATTACAGATAGAAGGTGTCATATTCTGATTGGATATGTATATTTCTGAGTGAGGTGCCGTAGATTTCTGAATGGAGTACAGGCGAGCCCACGCCTCTTGGCTTCGTCCAGGTCCGACAGGTCCAGTCTTCTTCCCAAGCTCATCCAGGCCCTACACTATACTGACTGTCTGTTTCTCCTGTCACGTGCTAAGCTCTGAACTGCTCATGCCTGGCACGGTGCCCTCTCCTGAACCTCAGTGAATAACTGTGCACAATCTAATAAAAGTAGCAGAAATGCAGTTCCTTCCTTATGTTTTGCTCACCATTAACACTGTCATGAAGCTCACTTCTCTTCATAGTTTAAGACCTTCTGGTAGCACATTATTCATAAACATTTATTTATGAGCAAGCAATAATATTCTTCAGTTCCTACGTGAAAGTAGATGTACCAGAGTGTGGGAATACTCTGTTACAAGTACAATTTCTGCATTCAAAATGATACTCAAGTAAAAGTACAAAATGACTAGCTTTAAAATATACTTAAAAGTGTTGGGGAATATTTTGCTTCGGTGTTTAACCTTTGACACAGTTCATCATTCTCTCCTTCCTCTGTCTCCTTTCCCATGGCATAGGTCTTCGGCCTTGGGGAGTGCTATCTCCTTTAGGGAGGAACTGCTCTGGCTTTTTCTTTGTTGCCAGTTCAGGACCGAGCACAAGCTGACCTGAGATAATTTACCGCAACTTCAAATAAACCATCAGTTTCTGCCATCAAGCTCCAGCTCTCCCCCTGTCTTACTGAGATTTGTCTCCATTGCTTCAGAAGTTTCCATTACAAAAAGTACCAAAAGTAAAAGCACTCATTATGCAGATTGGCCCATTTCAGAATAATATATATTGAATATGTTTTATTAGAATTGTTAGGAAAAATATCACTCGACACCGGCTTGAGAATCAATGATCAGGTCCAAATGTATTCTTGCGAGAAGGAGCATAGTTCAATTACATACAGAGAGATGGTTCAACTCACACACACAAGGTTTGCTGATCAAAGCAGCAGAAAGACAGTTACACTTATATAGTCTTCACCAGGGACGTGCACAGGTACGGGCTATTGTTGCCCGGGCAACGGCCCGTTTCCCCTTTTTGGCTGACCTGCCCCTCTGGAGAAAGCGAGAGGTTTTTTTTTCTTTCTGTTGTGGTCGAATCAACATGATAAGCCCACAATTAGTATTGTAGTGTCTCGCTGTGGGAAACACACCAGCTTCATTTTTCTTCTTCTTCTTCTTCTTTCGGCTTATTAGGAGGAGGAGGAGGAGGAGGGAGGAGGAGAGGAGGAGGAGGAGGAGGAGGAGAGTGAGCGAGGAGGAGGAGGCTGAGGTATGTGTATGGAGGCGAGGAGGAGTGGAGCGGAGCTGAGGGAGAGCTGAGGATTCTGGACTATCTTATTCTTCTTCTTCTTCTCTCTTATGATTCTTCTTATTGATCTCTTATTGCTTCTTCTGCGTTTCTTAGTCTTCTCTTCTGCTTCTTCTTCTTCTTCTTCGTCTTCTGCTTCTTCTTTCTGTCTTCTTCTTCTTCTTCTTCTTCCTCCCTTATTCTGTCTATGCTAATTGCCCGCATGGGTAAACTCCCTCGACGAGGCTGCTCGCTTTCTTTTCTTGATCGCCCCTCTCCCTCTCCACTGGAGAACACTTCACTGTCCGCTTCATTGTAGGATTTTCTGCTATGTCTCTTACTTTTAATTTGACCATCTCTGTTATTAAGTTATGGCAATACTAATACATAAAGTTAATTAGATACCTTACAAATTACTGTGCTCATAAAGAATGATAAGAATAAGAATAATGCATATTGAACTGGTTTCATTAATTAGTGAGTTTATTTAAGGTAATTATAGAAGCCCTATTTTATCAGTATGTCTGCAATGGTCAAACTACATTGAATTGTCCCCATTTTTTCTTTAGTAGTTTCTAACATTAGATATTTTAATGAGATATGGACCGCAAAACTAAAAATGTCCCTGGTTTTCATTTTAAAAATCAAGTCACCGAATGCAAGTAGTTGCCTTAGCTTATTTTGTTGTGAGATGATGATGTGAATTACTGTTCAAATTAGTTAATGGTCGTTTTGGTCTTATATTTTTTTTCGGGGGGGAGGCCCTTTTTCCAGTTTAGAGCAATAGCCCCTCTAAATGTCTGTTCACGTCCCTGGTCTTCACGGCATTTAGCACCATAGTCGCAAATCAGGTTGGCAACAGATGGGAAAAGACTGTATTCTGACCTGCTCGTGTATAGGTTCTCTTTACGGTAGTTGAATGTTGCTCTTCGCCCTCAAAGAGCCACTCTAAGGGAATGCAGGAGAGAACAGTCTTTCTTTTCCGTGGATAAACAAATTAATCAAGTCTTGGTGCCTCCTGTTACAGGAGGCCTCTGCAAGGTCATGCACAGTTCCAACAGTATAAGATAACAGTAGCAAACATTGTTCCCCAACAATAATTATTGATGCATTAAAGTGTTCTCAAAGCTGGTAAAGGAGCAGCTAGTTTGAATGACTTTGTATTCTGCAGGGTAGCTTGTGAATTTTACTCCAGGTGGAACTAAAGTCTGATTTAAGGGTTGATTATATTTCACATCATTAATCCAAATATGTATAGTAAATAAAGATATTAAATAAATGTAATGGAGTAAAAGTACACCATTTACCTCTGAATTGCACTGGAGTAGAAGTGCAAAGTAGCATAACATGGAAATACTCAAGTAAAGTAAAGTTCTGATTCTAAAATACAAGTATCTCAAAATTGTTCTTATTGCTTGAGTAAATCTACTTAGTTACTTAACACCACTGAGTGTATATCTCTAACAATGATGTTGTTGGTGGATATAATGCCACTGAATATAGTGGTTTACAAGTTTATTACTACAGGTAGAGAAGAAAATGAATATAATGATATATGATGTTTGAAAAACAAAGCCAGCCATGCCTTCAAGGAGTAGACATTTCTCCCTGAATGATGGCTAGAAATGAGTTGAATAAATTGTATAGAAGAGTCAAATTAAAGTTTAATGGTAATTTAAACATTATGCTTCGATTTAAAGGAAATACAAAAACAAACACTTTGAGCATGACACATCAATAACATCAAAAAATACGAGTATTATTTAACATGGTGTCACAAGCATTATGTCAGAAATCACACGTTTTCTTTTGTTATGCCGATCTGTACAACCACCTGTGGGTAGATGATGAGAACACAAAACAACAAATGTTAACTTTAGTATTTAATATTTTAATGTTGTTCTGTAGATTAAATCCAGTCGGTGACATCCTCGATGTCATCATTGTCGGGATCCCAATAATTGAACAGCTCTTCCAGCTGTTTGGCCTTCTCCACTGCATTATGGGCATTGTATTTCCCTCCCAGGAAGTAGCGGACCAGATACGGCCGATTAAAAGTTTTCAGTTTAGGATAGAGATTCTTGCTCAGCTGTAAGGTATCCACAAACCCAGACACCACCTGTTTGAACTGCTCAAAGAGGGAGAACTTCTCCAGCACTCTCATGAGCACCCTTCCATGAAATCTCCTTGAGTTGTGGGCCGCCAGCAGCACGGGGCCGGGGAAGCGGCCAAGGTAGTCAATGAAAGTTGTTAAAGAATAGTAAAGTGTCATAGTGCTCACAGGCACATCGTGGAGGAACAGTTGGCCATAACTGACGGTGAGGCCGTTCACTTCTGTAGCTCTCTCTTCGATGGGGATGCAGGGGAGGATGTAGCGGTTGAAGATGGTATTTTCACAGCTGGCCGCCAACTGGACGATGTAACAAGATGTCACGCCTGCATGCAAAAAAGGAATTTATTTAATACAAAATATAAAAAGATATAGTCAAAATGATATAGTGGTCATCTTTTGTTCATCAAACGGCTTAATGTTTCCCATTAGAACAAGCGGCTCAAAGCCAAAGGGACTTCAACTACATTCTTACAGAATACTTTGATATTCTGTAAAGGACAGACCAACTTAACGACCAAGTTGAGATACAATCTTTTCAACAACAAAGACTAGTTAAGGACCCTCATAAACCCCCGAGACACAGATAAGAAGCAGACCCTAGTACCTCATTCACACCAACGCAACTCCGGTTCAAGCTCCGTGCTAGAGCTTTTCAGGTTCAGAACCGGTTCTTCGGTTTAGCTCTGGCTCTTTTCACACCGACTAGAGTCCGACTGGTGCTGAGTTATTGCGTCATCGTTTGCGTCATGACGTAACCGTTTGCGTGCCTGCTTCATAAAGCCAAACCGTGCGGATGAAATCAGTTGCATTAATTTCTTATGGCTCTATCTGCAGCTTTTCCGGAGTCATTTCTATGGTTTAGTATATTCTTATAAAAAAGTGTACTTGTGTCAATAAAGGTTTTTTTAAAACACAACTGCTTCCAAGGTCGGTCTTATTTCTTAAGGTGGACTGAACCATGAGTGTGGAGTAACGTTGTATCTTTCATTTAAATGAACTGTAACCTTCACCCAGGTATGTAACAGCTGTTCTCAAATGAACAAGTGAAGTAAAGTTTAATATTTATAGTTTTATAGATTTATAATGAGAGGTGATCAACGTGAATGCTCAGGTTCCACCTTAACACGCAGACACGTTGCTTCACCATGAGCAGAAACCTTTATATATAGTCTATGGCAGAAACACTGAAACTCTGAAACTCTTGTTAAGTTTCTCCATCGTTGTGTACAAACTGGATAAAACGCGGGCTTCTTGTTGTTGTTCAGGAGTTGATCTGCCCCTGCCCCCGCCTCGACGTAAGCGTGACGTATGTGGTGCTTTTGCTCTGGCCGGACAATTTTTTGGTGCTTGAAACGAACCGGATTCTGGAGCTAAGAGGCTGCTACGCTGCGGTGTGAAGAGGAAAACCCGGTGCTTTTCAAGCTCCAGCTCCGAACCGGCCCTGAAACACCGTTGGTGTGAATGATGTATAATGCCCCTTTCACACCAACACGTTTTCAGCTCCGGCTCGAAGCTGGAGCCTGAAAAGTGCGGGTTTTTCCTGTTCACACCGCAGCGGCGCCTCCTCTTAGCTCCGGAATCCGGTTCACTTCCAGCTCCAAAAAATTGTCGGTCTAGAGGCAAGAGCTTCGGAGCTAAGAGGTGGCGTCGCTTACGTCTCTCTTACGTCGAGGCGTGCAGGAAACTAAACCCACCGCCCCTGAACATGGGTCGACTGTCATGCCTGCCTACAAGCAGTAGTGCTTATAAACACACTTTATAAAGTCAGGCAACACTAACCAGGCTTCGTGTGATTCTGTTTATTTGTACCTTACTTTGACCATCCGTTCACTGTTATTGATCATTGTGGAGAGAGGCAGACGTTTTGTTTTGTATTATAGCAGCTATCGGATGGAAACAATACATGGGCTGCACAGGTTGTCATGTCCGACTATCACAAGTAGAATCATAATACAAATACGCCGGTAAAATGTGCTTGTAGAAAACGGTTTATGCCACAATAGGATAGCAATAGCAAGTAGTCAGTTTAGCTTCGGTTGCTATGCTAACATCACCCATTTTATACCAGAGAAACTTTCATAACAGCGTTGTGATACCAAACAGCGTCAATTCAGACTGAGACACATTCACTTAAGGGGAACTGGGGATATTTATCAGCTGCTTGTGTGAGTCGGACAGTGAATACTTTAGAGCAGTGTGAGCTAACCGGGAGCTAACGGGGGAGAATAAACTCCCGTGGAAGAGCAGCCAACACTGCAGCGGTCGGTAAATGCAGCAGAAACACATTAATAAACAATGAACCACGGCACTCTGGAGAAAAGTATAAGGTTGGAGAAGTCGTTATTCAATTTAATCTGGCTTCGTGTGATTAAAAGCAACACGATCATCGACCCGATGCAGTTCCCCGTTGTTGTTGTTGTTGTTGTTGTTGTTGTTGTTGTTGTTGTTGTGAGCGCCGTAACGCCGCTGGGGAGCAAATCAGCGATGTAAACAGTGACGTCATGACGCAGCAGCGGCAGCACCAGTCGGGCTCTGGGCGGTGTGAACAGAGCGGGAGCAGAAAAGGGAAACCGGAGCTGAACCAGAAAAGCTCTAGCTCGGAGCTAGAAAGGGAAAAGCGCTGGTGTGAAAGCCGCATAAGAGAGAGTTTAAAACAATACAGGATGGGGGCTGCTAGAGGTGTATCCCCCCCTCCCTCCTAATCTGTGCTCCTTTTCCCCTCAGTCAGAAACGGGTTTGTTGCCAGGTAGGATGGATCACCACACATACGAGGAATTTGACTTGATGTCATACATAAAATATAAAACAAAAAATCTTTAAAAAGTACACAGATAGCGAACACTGTAAAAAAAAAGATCTCCATAAAATAATTAAAAGCAATCAAGAAAAATAAAAAAGACAATTCAAGCCATTTCTACATGCCATCTACACAACTAATTGCAGTTAATTATGAACTTTTGAGCTCAATCAAATAATAAAAATAAAAATACATATTGTTAGCAAAGTGATCAATGGCATACTGTTGCCCCTCAGGCAACAATCTACCTTTTTGGTCCTCACACGACTCTTTAATTTTGTTCGTAAATACATTATTTAGAATATTATAATACCAGACATGTCTGTGTTCACTTAAATGAGGGGTTGGTGTGTGTATGTGTGTGTTTCTGTTTCACACACACACACACACACACACACACACTCCAGGGACCCCAAAGCTCCCCAAAAAAACGTGAAATATTTTCTCCTAATAAGCAACTATAGTAAGTATTAATAAACAGACATCAAGTAATTGTTATTTACCTAATCCTGTGGTCTCAAGTTTAAAGAAAACGATGGTACCCTGCCGAGCCATCTGCAGGTATTAAAAGAAAAAGACATTTGAACATACATAATTCACTTATGCTTTGGACAAAGAATTAAAAGGTAGTACTCAAAAAGTTTGTAGCATTCAATATGTATGCTAGCTAATTCAAAGTAGAAAAGTTAGGCGACTGATAAAGACGCAAATGTATAAAAGAAAGAGAAAAGTTGTCAGAACTCACCGTGGACTCTGAAATAATCCTGTCACTGCCACAAAACCTCCACAAACTGAACTGAACTAGGAATAAATGCTTTGTTGTTATTTTGTCAGTGTCCTCGTGTACTGACTGACCCGCCTGTCTTGTCTTGTCCGCCGCAGCTGCAAAACTAAGCGAGTTTCCCGTGAATGTGGAAAGTTCCCCGCAGTCCGTTTAGTTTCAGTTTCAATACAGGTCTACGGTTTTGACCCGACTTGGCCCAGAGTTCAGGCTGCTGTCGTCACTGTTTTGTGGAAAACAAATTAAACTAATGTTGGTTTTAAACTAAATAATCATAATGTTGAACTGTCCTGCTCTGCTCTGTGAGGGATACTGGAGACTACCCTCTGAACATGGGGGGTGTTACAGATCTCCTGATTAAGTGGTCGTGACACCTACAAATCCTGCCTCCATGAAATGTACCATTGTTAACTACATGTATGATTGGCTTTAGTTTGTTTGGATGGAAGTAAGTGTTTCTAAGACATGTATTACCAGATATCCGAAACCAGACATAGATCATGCTGAACTTTTGAACAATACTCACGCTTTACGTCTCGTTTTTAAAAGTTTGCATGCAACATGTCACAATAGGAGGCCCTGTGGTTTTGACACCTTGAGGAATGTTAACAAATGAATCAAGTCTTGGTCCCTCTTTGCAGCCATCTGCAAGGGCATGCACAGTTCCAACAGTATAAGATAACAGTAGCAAACAGTATTTCCCCCCAACAATAATTATTGATGCATTAAAATGTTCTCAAAGCTGGTAAAGGAGCAGCTAGTTTGAATGACTTTGTATTCTGCAGGGTAGCTTGTGATTTTACTCCAGGTGGAACTAAAGTCTGATTTAAGGGTTGATTATATTTCACATCATTAATCCAAATCTGTAAAGTAACTAAAGATATTCAATAAATGTAGTGGAGTAAAAGTACACCATTTACCTCTGAATTGTACTGGAGTAGAAGTGCAAAGTAGCATAACATGGAAATACTCAAGTAAAGTAAAGTTCTGATTCTAAAATACAAGTATCTCAAAATTGTTCTTATTGCTTGAGTAAATCTACTTTGTTACTTAACACCACTGAGTGTATATCTCTAACAATGATGTTGTTGGTGGATATAATGCCACTGAATATATTTGTTTACAAGTTCATTACTACAGGTAGAGAAGATAATGAATATAATGATATATGATGTTTGAAAAACAAAGCCAGCCATGCCTTCAAGGAGTAGACATTTCTCCCTGAATGATGGCTAGAAATGAGTTGAAGAAATTGTATAGAAGAGTCAAATGAAAGTTTAATGGTACTTTAAACATTATGCTTCAATTTAAAGGAAATACAAAAACAAACACTTTGAGCATGACACAGAACATCAAAAAGTATGAGCATTATTTAACATGGAGTTTGAGGTGTCACAAGCATTATGTCAGAAATCACACGTTTGTTGTTATGTCGATCTGTACAACCACCTGTGGGTACATGATGAGAACACAAAACAACACATATTCACTTTAGTATTGTAATGTTGTTCTGTAGCTTATTTTAAAGCGTAGATCCAGTCGGTGAACTCACTGATGTCCTCATTGTAGGGTTCCCAATAATTCCAAAACAGCTCTTCCAGCTGCTTGGAATTCTCCACTGCATTATGGGCATTGTATTCCCCTTCCAGGAAGCAGCGGACCAGATACGGCTGATTAAACCATTTCAGTTGAGGATAGAGCTTCCTGCTCAGCGGTAAGGTATCCACAAACCCAGACACCACCTGTTCGAACTGCTCAAAGAGAGAGAACTTCCTCAGCACTCTCATGAGCACAATTTGATCAAATCCCCATGCGTAGTGGGCCGCCAGCAGCACGGGGCAGAAGAAGCTGCCAAGGTATTCAATGAAATATTTTAAAGAATGGTAAAGTGACACAGTTCTCACAGGCTCTCCGTGGAGGAACAGTTGGCCATAACTGACGGTGAGGCCGTTCACCTCTGTAGCTTCGTATTCAATGGGGATGCCGGGGAGGATGTAGCGGTTGAAGTTGGTATCTTCACAGCTGGCCCCCAACTGGACGATGTGACACGATTTAGTGTCTGCATGCAAAGAAGGAATTCATGTTATACAACATATAAAAAGATACAGTCAAAATTATATTGTGGTCATCTTTTGTTCATCAAAAAAATACTTTGATATTCTGTAAAAGACAGACTAGCTACTTAACGACCAAGTTGAGATATCTTTTCAACAACAAAGTAGTTAACGACCCTCACAAACCCCTGAGACACAGATAAGAAGCAGACCCTATAGAGAGTTTTAATACAGGATGGGGGCTGCAGGAGGTGTTACATCCCCCCCCCCCTCCCTCCTAATCTGTGCTCCTTTCTCCCTTTCTACTTCTGAAGATTTCCTTAAAACAATTAAACGCCAACAAGAAAAAAAAGCAAGACAATTTAAGCCATTTTGACATTCCATCTACATAACTAATTGCAGTGGACTAATTATGAACCTTTGAGCTCAATGAAATAATACATATATCAATAAATATTGTTAACAAAGTGATCAATAGGTGCTTTCACACCGCAGTACTTTTCCCACTTTAGTTCCGATATAGTTCCGAAATGTTGCGTTCACATAAAAAAAAACCGGAACTAAAATGACTTAATGAGAACCTCTTTACCCCCTTTTCCGTCCCTGCTAGAGAGCAGGTACTTTCGTGGGAGAAAAAAATTCCTATTTATTTCTGATTGGCTGGGCGGATTGCAAACCACGCCCCGTAAAACTCCCAAAAGGTTTTGTGAAGCCGCCATTTTATTATGCCTTCATTAGCATTATTAGCATTAGCATTAGCCCAGCGCAGAAACGCAGAGAGACTAACTTATGGCAACACAAAAGAAAACATGGGAGCGGTGGAGATGAGGAGGTGTCGGCGTTCTGGCGATTTACTCGGAAGGCTTCAGTAGAAGCTGCTGGGACTCCCAGCAGCTTCTACTGAAGCCAGTCCCCAACTCCGGGGACTTCGGGTGGCAGTACACGCCGTGAAGTTATTTGCGGCCTGCCAGTAAACCCAAAGCAGAAGAAGAAGTGACTTCAGCGGCTTCATTTGCCCGATCTGTACTTAGTTCATGAGAACTAAAGAGTTCTGATGAACCTTTGTGGGAAAAGTACTATGGTGTGAAAGCGCCTATTGGCATACTGTTGCCCCTCAGGCAACAAACTACCTTTTTGATCCTCACACAGACTCTTTAATTTTTTTTAAAAATACATTATTTAGAATACCAGACATGTTTGTGTTCACTTAAATTAGGGGTTGGAGGCGGTCATTTCAAGAAGCAAAACCACTGAGTCCTTGGAACATAAAGCCACTGTCTCGCTTCACAAATATCACTTTTCCACAAGTTTTAAATGTATCTGACCTTATATAAAAAATATATGTATGTGCTTGGATATGTAAAGAAGTATGTTTGATTGTTACATATGTATTACTTATATATAATCATTTATATACTAAAACTGTTTTTTGTTCGTTGTTTTGGGTCACCATTCTCTCTGACACAGAGGACAGTGAGCTTCAGAGTCAGGAAGAGTCAAGTAACTCCAGGGACCCCAAAGCTCCCCACAAATACGTGAAATAATTTCTCCTAATAAGCAACTATATTAAGTATTTACAAACAGACATCAAATAATTGTTATTTACCCAATCCTGTGGTCTGAAGGTCAAAGAAAACGATGGTACCCTGCCAAGCCATCTTCACAAATTAAAAGAAAAGGACATTTGAGCATACATTCACATATGAATTGGACAAAGTATTAAAAGATAGTAGTCAAAACGCGTATAGCTTTCAAGATGTATGCTAGCTAATTCAAAGTAGTAAAGTTAGGCGACTGATAAAGTCGTAAATATTTTTTTTAAAAGAGAAAAGATGCCAGAACTCACCGTGGACGCTGAAATAATCCTGTCACTGCCACAAAACCTCCACAAACTTAAATCAACTAGGAATATAAATGCTTTGTTGTTATTTTGTCAGTGTCCTCGTGTAGGCTACTGACTGACCCGCCTGTCTTGTCTTGTCCACCGCAGCTGCAAAACTAAGCGAGTTTGCCGTGAATGTGGAAAGTACCCCGCAGTCCGTTTAGTTTCAGTTTCAATACAGGTCTAGTGTTTTGACCCGACTTGTCCCAGAGTTCAGGCTGCTGCTGTGGAAAACATAATGTTGAACTGTCCTGCTCTGCTCCCAGACCGTAAGTGAGGGATACTGGGGACTACCCTCTGAAATGGGGGGTGTTGACTGATCTGCTGATTAAGTGGTCGTGACACCTACAAATCCTGCCTCCATGAAATGTACCATTGTTAACTACATTTATGATTGGCTTTAATTTGTTTGGATGGAAGTAAGTGTTTCTAAGAAATGTATTACCAGATATCCGAAACCAGACATACATAATGCTGAACTTTTGAACAATACTCACGCTTTACGTCTCGGTTTTAAAAAGTTTGCATGCAACATGTCACAATAGGAAGCCCTGTGGTTTTGACACCTTGAGGAATGTTAACAAATGAATCAAGTCTTGGTCCCTCTTTGCAGCCATCTGCAAGGGCATGCACAGTTCCAACAGTATAAGATAACAGTAGCAAACAGTATTTCCCCCCAACAATAATTATTGATGCATTAAAATGTTCTCAAAGCTGGTAAAGGAGCAGCTAGTTTGAATGACTTTGTATTCTGCAGGGTAGCTTGTGATTTTACTCCAGGTGGAACTAAAGTCTGATTTAAGGGTTGATTATATTTCACATCATTAATCCAAATCTGTAAAGTAACTAAAGGTACTAAATAAATGTAGTGGAGTAAAAGTACACCATTTACCTCTGAATTGTAGTGGAGTAGAAGTGCAAAGTAGCATAACATGGAAATACTCAAGTAAAGTTCTGATTCTAAAATACAAGTATCTCAAAATTGTTCTTATTACTTGAGTACATCTACTTAGTTACTTAACACCACTGAGTGTATATCTCTAACAATGATGTTGTTGGTGGATATAATGCCACTGCATATAGTTGTTTACAAGTTCATTACTACAGGTAGAGAAGATAATGAATATAATCAGGGGTGCACATAACTTTTTTGCCCTGGTTCTCAAAGGAGCACCTGGAGATGTTGCTTGGTGCTCATCCTTAAAATGAAATAAACCGTAACTTTTGAGGGGGTCTTGACTTTATTTGCCAGACACACGGCACTGAACACACATGCAGAGGTGAACACAGAACACACATGCAGAGGTGAACACAAGACAACATTAGCACGACCAGTAATCCTACAAGCTGTCATCACTACCCTCCTGACTGTTCTCCTCACTGTCTTCCTCTCTGTCAGACATGGTAGCTGATGATGTAGGCCTACTACTTTCTCTCTGGTTCAGTCTGCGATTAGATGCTTGCACCCACAAGTCAACAGCTGGTTTTGGGTCGAAAGTCTCTGTTGTCATCTTAGACAAGTGAATGTAATCAAATAAGTATGTGAACATAACCAATAGCCTACCATAGCCAATAACAAATTAATGTAACTTATTTTATTTGTGTTGTTCATTCATATCTTATTTTACCTTAACATTTATTTATTTATGCATTTTTTTTGTATCTCTCCAGTTTTAAAGGATATTTTTGGTTACTGTCCTATAGTATACATTGGAATGATTTAAAACCTGTTTATCCCAATAATTATAAAGGAGTGCCTTGGAAATATGTGTTTACATAAATTGTGACCAAACCGTTTGAACTTAGACTAAGAGTCCTTTACCTCACTGAGCTGTAGTTAACTTATCAGCCTCTCAGTCTGACTGGAGAGGACTCTCCCTCCACATTATTGTAGAAACATCTTCTTCTTATCTCCGTTAGAGCAGCTAGCACGGCACCAGATTCTAATAACAACAGCGCTGGTACCACCCTCCCTCTCTCCCTCGCTCACTCGCATTTTGTCTGTGAGCTGCGGGCGCCAGATAAGCCAACATCCCCCATTTTCATCAGCGCCCATCGTGGCAAATGAAAGGTGGAACCGGGGTGAAAAGGGTGTTACATTTACTTAATTGTGAATATTGTTACATCAAGGCCGAAAATTAGGATGAGCCCCAACGGTCAAAATGTTTTTTTCCCTCCCAGAACTGCCAGCGCAGCACCTCCCCAGATCTGGCGCCCTAGGCGAACATCTAGCCAGCGCTACGGGCCGGCCCTGAGTTCATATCATGGTTCATATGCAACTCGCATATATCTTTCTCTCTCTCTCTTCTCTCTTCTCTCTCTCTCATCTCTCCTCTCTCCTCTATTTTCTCTTTTCTCTTCTCTCTCTCCCTCTCAATGTTGGTACGCAAATGCGCTTTGTTTCAAATGACCCGGTGCTCTTTTTTTGGCGGAGGTGCGCATGCGCACCTGCGCACCAGTTATGTGCAGCCCTGAATATAATGATATATATGTTTGAAAAACAAAGCATGCCATGCAGTGGCGGCGCTAGGGGATGGCTACTTGTGCTCAAGCCCCGGATATTTTCTGAAAAGCCCCGGATGTTTCACTTAAAAAATTAAAAAATAAATGTAATTTTTTTAAATTATTTTTATAACGTCTCGGGAGTAATGTGCAGTACCGGAGTCCACCAGAGAGGCAGCCACTGTGGGACATTAGCCTGCGTACTGCGTAGCCTGCCCTGAAGAAGAAGTGATCCTTCCTAGTGCCTGACGAGTTTTAAGCTAATAGCCTATAAAGTTATGGATATTAGAAAGTTATTGTCATCGAAGCAGCCGGCGCCACAAGCTGCAGCAGCAGCAGTATCAGCAGCTGACAACAATGTCATCACCAGCAGTCAAGAAATGGAAGATGTTTCAGGTTTGTTAATCTAATGGTGATATCTGCACTCTGGCTGACTGAGTAAGAATTGAAAAAGAGTGATGTAACGTTAATGTTATAGCTAGTAAACATGGAGTAACCACACTAAGTATACCCTTATATGTTAGTATGTATACAGAACATGACTACAAATTATCCTAAGATGTAACGTTAACCCTTCATAACTCAGTCTACTTTTAAGACACAAAAATAACGTATTCCAATTTTTATTTTGTTTTCACACGTGGAATTATACCGGCTCTCGTTTCAGTACACATAACAACAGAACTGACAGGCAACCCTCTGAATCAGACTCCGATTGGCTGTGACTGCATCCACTCAGAGTGTCCGATTCAGAAACGTGACTCTTACACTCTTTACGTCACAAACAAAGATGGTGGATGAGAATAGATCTATAAAACGATAAGCAATGCGCCAGAATCAAGGTGAGACTATCCTTTAAAACTCTACGCACATTCGTTACACCTTAATAAGTAAACGACTATTTGAGTGAGTTAAGGCATTAGTTTGCTTCATTAAAGGGTGTTAATGAGTGTTCTCCAGTGCCTTTTGTCCGCTTTAAGGTGTTATGAAGGTAGGGTTAATGTTGCTCTCAAAGTGCACCAGATTGATGCTTTCAACTTCAATATTTAAAAAAAAATCTTCCCGGGGGAGCATGCCCCCGGACTCCCCGAGAGGAGGCGACGACCCCCCTAAAGGATGTTCGGTCCACCCCCCACTTATAAAAAATAGCACTGTACCCCTGCACCCCCCACACACACCCCCCACACACACCCCCCAACCCAACGACTCCTGGGCTAAGCCCCGGATCTCCTACAATCCTAAATCCGCCTCTGATGCCATGCCTTCAAGGAGTAGACATTTCTCCCTGAATGATGGCTAGAAATGAGTTGAAGAAATTGTATAGAAGAGTCAAATTAAAGTTTAATGGTAATTTAAACATTATGCTTCGATTTAAAGGAAATACAAAAACAAACACTTTGAGCATGACACAGAACATCAAAAAGTATGAGCATTATTTAACATGGAGTTTGAGGTGTCACAAGCATTATGTCAGAAATCACACGTTTGTTGTTATGTCGATCTGTACAACCACCTGTGGGTACATGATGAGAACACAAAACAACACATATTCACTTTAGTATTTTAATGTTGTTCTGTAGTTTTTTTTAAAGCTTGAGATCCTGCTGGTGAACTCCCTGATGTCATCATTGTATATATTTTAATGTTGTTCTGTAGATTAAATCCAGTCGGTGACATCCTCGATGTCATCATTGTCGGGATCCCAATGATTGAACAGCTCTTCCAGCTGTTCGGCCTTCTCCACTGCATTATGGGCATTGTATTTCCCTCCCAGGAAGTAGCGGACCAGATCCGGCCGATTCAAAGGTTTCAGTTTAGGATGGAGATTCTTGATCAGCGGTAAGGTATCCACAAACCCAGACACCACCTGTTTGAACTGCTCAAAGAGGGAACACTTCTCCAGCACTCTCATGAGCACCCTTCTATGAAATCTCCTTGAGTTGTGGGCCGCCAGCAGCACGGGGCCGGGGAAGCTGCCAAGGTAGTCGATGAAAGTTGTTAAAGAATAGTAAAGTGTCATAGTGCTCACAGGCTCTCCGTTGAGTAACAGTTGGCCATGACGGACGGTGAAGCCGTTCACTTTTGTAGCTACGCGTTCGAATGGGATGCGGGGGAGGATGTAGCGGTTGAAGATGGTATTTTCACAGCTGGCCGCCAACTGGACGATATGACACGATTTAGTGCCTGCATGCAAAGAAGGAATTAATGTAATACAAAATATAAAAAGATATAGTCAAAATGATATAGTGGTCATCTTTTGTTCATCAAACGGCTTAATGTTTCCCACTAGAACAAGCGGCTCAAAGCCAAAGGGACTTCAACTACATTCTTCCAGAATACTTTGATATTCTGTAAAGGACAGACCAACTTAACGACCAAGTTGAGATACAATCTTTTCAACAACAAAGACTAGTTAAGGACCCTCATAAACCCCCGATTCACAGATCAGAAGCAGACCCTAGGAGAGAGTTTTAAAACAATACAGGATGGGGGCTGCTGGGTGTGTTACATCCCCCCTCCCTCCTAATCTGTGCTCCTTTCTCCCTTTCCACTTCTGAAGGTCTCCTTAAAATAATTAAAATAATTTGGACATGCCATCCACACAACTAATTGCAGTAAACTAATTATGAACCTTTGAGCTCAATCAAATAATAAATATATCAATAAATATTGTTAACAAAGTGATCAATGGCATACTGTTGCCCCTCAGGCAACAAACTACCTTTTTGTTCCTCACACCGACTCTTTAATTTTGTTTGTAAATAAATGATTTAAAATATTATAATACCAGACATGTCTGTGTTCATTTAAATGAGGGGTTGGAGGCAATCATTTCAAGAAGCAAAACCACAGAGTCCTTGGGACAAAAAGCCACAAATATACAAATATCACTTTTCCTGAAGTTTTAAATGTATCTGACTTTATATAAAAATATATGTATGTGCTTGGATATGTTTGATTGTTGAATACTTATTACTTATATATAATCATTTATATACTAAAACATCGTTTTTTGTTCGTTGTTTTAGTGTCTCTGACACAGATACGCCCAAAAACACATTCAAACATGTATACCAACTACCAACAGACACACACAGACACACGCACGCGCACGCGCACGCAGGGACCCCAAAGCTCCCCAAAAATACGTGAAATAATTTCTCCTAATAACCAGATATAGTAAGTATTAATAAAGAGACATCAAGTAAATGTTATTTACGTAATCCTGTGGTCTCAAGGTCATAGAAAACGATGGTACCCGACCAAGCCATCTGCACGAATGAAAAGAAAAAGACATTTGAACATACAACATTCAAATTATGCATTGGACAAAGAATTAAAAGAAAGTACTGAAAAAGCAAATTAAAAGTAGGAGTAAAGTTAGACGACTGATAAAGTCAGAAATGTATAAAAAAGAATGAGAGAAACTATGCCGGAACTCACCGTGGACGCTGCAATAATCCTGTCACTGCCACAAAATCTCCACAAACTGAACTCAACTAGGAATATCAATTGTTTTTTGTTATTTTTTCAGTTTCCTCGTGTACTGACTGACCTGCCTGTTTTATCTTGTCTGCCGCAGCTGCAAAACTAAGCCAGTTTCCCTTGAATGTAGAAAGTTCCCCGCAGTTTGTTTAGTTTCAGTTTCAATACAGGCAGGGTCGGCCCTAGACTTTTGGAGGCCCTAAGCGAGCTTTGGCTTGGGGGCCCCCTCAATCTAGCGCGTTCTCACTACACACAACACGGAACCAATTTTTGTCTTATGATGTTAGCATAAGCACACATATTGTATACATATGCATGTAAACACTGAAGTGGGATCTGAGAACAGCAACACAGTCTTTAAATTGACTACAAATAACTACCTATAACTAATGACTATATCAACTCAGTGACCAGAAATAGAGAAACTGACATATGTTTTGTTGTTGTGGCTCTGAGTCTGTACTCCAGCACATTGGAATTGAAATGAAACAATAACTATGAGGTTAAAGTGCAGACTGTGACCAAGTATTAAATATGACTATACTTTATTGAAGTGTATGTTAATTTGTCCAATATTACATTTCATCCTTGAGATCAAAAGTAATCTGACATGACATTTACATTAACATAAACTTGAATAAAGTAGTCATATTTAGATAGCACTGATGAACTGACAGTACAGAATAAAAAGACTGATAACGTGACCATCACTATTCACAGATAGATCTTTTTAATAATGGTGTCCAAGACAGCCAAACAAACAATGTTTACAGAGCAAAATCTATTGACAGGTTATCACTTTGAAAATGCTAAAATAACACTCAACACTAAAACAGGGTCTAAATAGATTAAAAATAATATGTTTAACCTGTTTAGCCCTGAGCCTGTTTTTCAGGTCTCAGGCATGAAAATGACATTTCCAGAACAAATGACCATATCTTCCCTTCTAAAAAGGGTTAAATTAATAATATTTTTCTCAAAGTAATGATAAACCTGTGAGTTGGATGTAGAAAAGTCCGAATCAATATAGATGTTTTTTTATTTTAAAGAAAATTCAGATTGAACATAGTAAAAAAACTGTAAATTATAGTGTCTGTCCAAAAATTATTTTTTACTTATAGTGAAAACTACCCTTGGAT
Organism: Gymnodraco acuticeps; assembly: GCF_902827175.1. NCBI lineage: Eukaryota > Metazoa > Chordata > Actinopteri > Perciformes > Bathydraconidae > Gymnodraco > Gymnodraco acuticeps. Next base: position 35,697 of record NW_022991003.1, on the reverse strand, counting down.
GATGGTAAGGTAGACTAAAAGCTTTAGGAATCCAAAGTACAACATATAATAAGTACCCTGTATCAAGATTGATGCAAAACAAGTGACATTTGACCTTTTTAGAGAGGTTTAGCAAAAGAAAACTCGACCTCTGAGGTGATTTGGGTGGAAATGGGGATTTCTCTGAAACCCATTGGTCGATTTTGGTGATTGACATCTCTTTCTGACCGTTAGAGCCAATACACATGGTAAAACAAAAAGGTGGGGGGCTTCGGGCACGCAGTTTTGCATCAGAGTGATTTGAATACATTGAATACGTTTAACACATTGAATACTTTGAATTCATTGAATACATGTAAAACATTGAATACATTGAATACATTTAACACATTGAAATATTAATATACATGAATAACAGAGCTTGATAATATAATTTAAAGAGCAACTTGCAGGTTAGACACACCAGTGAATACATGTGTAGGAAAATAATGAATACACTACATTTTCAAAAAAATATACAGAAATATACACTACAGTGACATCTGGGGCCCAAGCCCCCAGGAAGTGCGCCGGAGTCTGATGAGAATATTCATTGTGGCCAAACGGCGGTACTACACTTCCTTTAGGTTGCCAGGCCCGGAAACACTTTTTTCCATTGAATTACATTGGGAAAGAGTGGTCTGTAACTCGTTGGATAATTTTTTTAAAACTAAATAAACTACCCAGTATGAACGTTTGTATAGCCCTTATTAAAAACATTCGTTCCTCAAGTTGTAAAAATGTGCTAACGTTATTCTGAGAGTTATTTCCCTCTGCATTATGAACGCGCATCTAACCCACGGGACCGCGCCGCCCGGCACGTTCATGTTACGTGTTCAGCACTACATGAGTTTATCTTTACCCATGGATGCACAATAAGAACGGACCCATATCACCTTACTGCCAGCCCACGGAGCTGTAATAATGGATATATTGCACATGTTTGCTGTAATTCATCATTTGTAAAATATTATACTACATGGGCTGTATGATTAAATCTTGTACCGAAAATGTTGTATTAAATAAAGTTAATATTACCGACGTTAGATTAACGTCCCTGTAGCTTATTATTGCACTAAGAAGCTTATTGCACTGTATATATATATATATATATATATATATACAGTGCAATAATTCTTTCATGCTAAATGAAGCTCTGTTGGATATCACTAGATCCTGTTACAGCGTAATATAAGTACTAGGGCCGGGACTTTAACGCGTTAATTAAGATTAATTAATTACACAAAAATTAACGCGTTAAAAAAATTAACGCATTTTAATCGCACTTATTTTTGCACCGCGGAACGTTTCTCACTGGATGAGTTTCAGGCGTACCGATTATACTGGAGCACCAACTAACGTTCATGACTTCAGACAACAACAAACCACAGTGAACAACAGTGGGAAATATTGTTTTAAAAAACGGACGGATGGAAGCGTCGATAAGAGCACGGTTGTGTGCAAATTATGCAAAAAGGAATTCGCATATCACCGCAGCACATCAAGCCTCAAGTATCACCTCAATGCAAAACATATAGCAGCTAGCGTGGAAGCTAGCGTGGACGTTAGCCTCTTTTATCGCGTTCACACTATACAGTCTATGGTTCACACCAAAAAGAGCCGGTACTAAAATTAGTTCATGAGAACCTTTTTACCCCCACGAAAGTCCCTGCTAGAGAGCAGAGAGCTGCTAGAGAGCAGGGACTTTCGTACGGCTCTTTTGTGAGAAAAGAGCTATATTTCTGATTGGCTGGGCGGATTGCAAACCACGCCCCGTAAAACTCCCAAAAAGTTTGGTGAAGCCGCCATTTTATTATCCTCGCATTAGCATTATTAGCATTAGCCCAGCGCAGAAACGCAGAGAGACTAACTTATGGCAACACAAAATAAAACATGGGAGCGGTGGAGATGAGGAGGTGTCGGCGTTCTGGCGATTTACTCGGAAGGCTGCTGGGACTCCCAGCAGCTTCTACTGAAGCCAGTCCCCAACTCCGGGGACTTCCGGCCGGGGACTTTGGGCGGCAGTATACGCCGTGAAGTGGTTTGCGGCCTGCCAGTAAACCCAAAGCAGAAGAAGAAGAAGTGACGTCAGCGGCTTCATTTGTTCTCATGAACTAAGTTCTCATGAACCTTTGTGGGAAAAGTACTGCGGTGTGAATGCGCCTAATGGTATACTAAAATCCATGTGAAAAAAATTGCTTCTCACTGTTCTCAAGTCAAATATTTATATGCGATTAAAAATGCGATTAATTTCGATTAATTAATTACAAAGCCTCTAATTAATTAGATTAATTTTTTTAATCGAGTCCCGGCCCTAATAAGTACATAACGATTGATGTGGACATTAGCATAATTACTAGCTAGCCGCCAGCTGCTAACTGCCGCCTCGTTAATATCAAATCCATCATAATAACAAACCATTACCATGCTGTCATGAACGCACGGTGCTGTTACGTGTACGCAAATTGACGTGCTTGATGTGAACGAGCATTTTGGTTAAAGTTGCGCATGCGCTATGAGCGCACATACGGGTACTTCTCAGGCATGCCGGGTAATCTGTGACGTTTCGCTCTCTCAAAAGTTGGGCCATTTTATCATCATGCGCTAATGAGCAACTCTCATAGGAATGAATGAGGCCCCGCCTCCCACGCTGTATCCAGTTCTTGTTATACATCCATGGTCACTACCCGATCCGTCCCCCTGCCCGATCGGTAGTGCGCATGTGCGAGATCGTCCGCCATATTGGACAACTCCGGACGGCAACCCAAGATGGACATTTGACACAGTGGCTTTTAGCAAAGCTCAAAAAGAAAACTCGAGAGAGATGAGTTATTGTTATTACAACGTGACTTCACTATTATTTAACAACTCTTTTTATTGGGTTCTTTTATTTGGGGTTAAGTACATTGTCAGAATAAGTGAGAAATGGATTTAACTTATGTTAGACAGCCATATGCCATACATTTTTGCATACATTCACAGTAAATAGTAGGCTTGTTTGAGACAAGCGAGACCTGCGCAGACCTGCGCAGTTGCGATCAACGTCTTGCTAGTGCGTTGCATGATGGTTAGTCATTTTGTCCGACTTGCTCTGGAGGCCCGCCTACATGAGACGTTGAAATCTCGCGGGACAAAGACGCCCGCAGCCTTGAGAGCGAGGCGCGGCGAGGTGGCGCAGTTGCTCTCCACGGGCTGCGGAAGCGAAATGCTTGATGGGAAACGACTCGCTGGTATCTCGAGCTGAGCGCTCATTGGTGGTTTTTACCACGTGCTGCTGATGAAACTCTCCAATTGGCTGGCAAAAGTTTGTTGTTGTTTTGTGTCAGTTTTACGTCGCCACATCCATTCCCATTTTTCATCATTGTTCCACAATGTTTATCATCATGAAATTAATATCCATATATTTTATACTATACTTGCACTGCTTACCGTTTCATACTTTATATATCTTAGCATATTCATACACACTGTTCATACTGCTCACAGGCTGATATCTAGTGTATTCATACCCCTCACTGTTTATTCATCATTCAATTCATTCTATATTTTATTCTGTCTATTGTGTACATTACTTTTCACTTCACTGCTTGTTGCACCTGGTTAGAAGCTAAACTGCATTTCGTTGTCTCAGTACCTGTAATATGTGCAATAACAATAAAGTTGAATCTAATCTTGAGCAGGAACAAATGTATTTACTTAGTACATATCTGACATTAACGATTAAACACATGTGTGCATTCTTTATAAATGCAAACCGAGTCAAGCCGACTCCGGAGGTGGCGGTATGCACCTTAAAGTTGTTTGCAATCCGCCAAATAACCGAGAGAAGAAGAAGGCGAAGAAGAAGAAGAAGAAGACGAAGCTGACTCCGAGCTGTCCGACTTCAGGCGAGCTTTTTGAGACCTCCCCCGGCTGCGATCGGCTATTCTCGTCTACTATCGAGGCGAGCCGCAACGCGTCTCAAACAAGCCTATTTAGTCAGTATGATAACTGCGCCGCCTCGCTCTCAAGGCTGCGGGCGTCTTTGTCCCGCGAGATTTCAACGTCTCATGTAGGCGAGCCTCCAGAGCAAGTCGGACAAAATGACTAACCATCATGCAACGCACTAGCAAGACGTTGATCGCAACTGCGCAGGTCTCACTTGTCTCAAACAAGCCTTCTATCCGGTGAATATTGCGTGTGGACGGAAGCTTTTTTGCGATTGCGTTTGCGTTAATCCTATGCGTTTAGCCGTTTTCGTCCTCGTGTGGCCGGGGCCTTATACTGTTGGAACTGTGCATGACCTTGCAGAGCCCTCCTGGAAGACAAGACTTGATTCATTTGTTAACATTCCTCAAGGTGTCAAACCCACAGGGCTTCCTATTGTGACATGTTGCATGCAAACTTTTTAAAACAGAGACGTAAAGCGTGAGTATTGTTCAAAAGTTCGGCATGATGTCTGGTTTCGGATATCTGGTAATACATTTCTTAGAAACACTTACTTCCATCCAAACAAACTAAAGACAATCATAAATGTAGTTAACAATGGTACATTTCATGGAGGCAGGATTTGTAGGTGTCATGACCACTTAATCAGCAGATCAGTCAACACCCCCCATTTCAGAGGGTAGTCCCCAGTATCCCTCACTTACGGTCTGGGAGCAGAGCAGGACAGTTCAACATTATGTTTTCCACAGCAGCAGCCTGAACTCTGGGACAAGTCGGGTCAAAACACTAGACCTGTATTGAAACTGAAACCGAACTGCGGGGAACTTTCCACATTCACGGGAAACTCGCTTAGTTTTGCAGCTGCAGCGGACAAGACAAGACAAGCAGGTCATTCAGTAGGCTACACGAGGACACTGAAAAATAATAAAAAAGCATTTATATTCCTAGTTGATTTAAGTTTGTGGAGGTGTTGTGACAGTGACAGGATTATTTCAGCGTCCACGGTGAGTTCTGGCATCTTTTCTCTCTGACTTTATCAGTCGCCTAACTTTACTACTTTGAATTAGCTAGCATACATCTTGAAAGCTATACGTGTTTTGACTACTATCTTTTAATGCTTTGTCCACTGCATATGTGAATGTATGTTCAAATGACTTTTTCTTTTAATTCGTGCAGATGGCTCGGCAGGGTACCATCGTTTTCTTTGACCTTGAGACCACAGGATTAGGTAAATAACAATTACTTGATGTCTGTTTATCAATAGCCTACTTACTATAGTTGCTTATTAGGATCAATTAATTTAACGTATTTTTGGGGAGCTTTGGGGTCCCTGGAGTGTGTGTGTGTGTGTGTGTGTGTGTGTGTGTGTGTGTGTAGTTGGTAGCCTATACACGTTAGAATGTGTTTTTACTGGATGGTTATGAAACAAAAGCACACACACACACACACACACACACACACACACACACACACACACACACACACACACACACACACACACACACACACTGTACTTGACTCTTCCTGACTCTGATGCTCACAGTCCTCCGTGTCAGAGAGAATGGTGACCCTAAAACAACGAACAAAAAACACTGTTTTAGTTTATAAATGATTATATATAAGTAATATGTATTGAACAATCAAACATACTTCTTTACACATCCAAGCACATACATATATTTTTATATAAAGTCAGATACATTTAAAATGTGTGGAAAAGTGATATTTGTGAAGCGAGACAGTGGCTTTTTGTCCCAAGGACTCTGTGGTTTTGCTTCTTGAAATGACTGCCTCCAACCCCTCATTCAAGTGAACACAGACATGTCTGGTATTCTAAATAATGTATTTTCCAAAAAAATTAAAGAGTCGGTGTGAGGACCAAAAAGGTAGTTTGTTGCCTGAGGGGCAACAGTATGCCATTGATCACTTTGTTAACAATATTTATTGATATATTTATTATTTGATTGAGCTCAAAGGTTCATAATTAGTCTACTGCAATTCGTTGTGTGGATGGCATGTCCAAATGGCTTAAATTGTCTTTTTTTATTTTTCTTGATTGCTTTTAATTATTTTAAGGAGATCTTCTTCAAGGTATGTATCTTGTATTTTGTAAATTGTGTAACTTGCTGCTGTTAAATACCGTCAAACTATGTGTAATATGTGCTTTATGTGCAATATATACTTTATATACATATGCCATCTTTAATAACTGTAATATATACCGGGCTGCTAAATCCTAAGAACTGCTACAGGACTTGATTTGTAGACTTGATTTGTTTTTTATCTGTATTTTTGAAAATGATGTAACTTTTTTTAGTTATCTTTTTTTTAGCATATTGTTTATTATATTATAACTTAGTACTTTTTAACGCATGTAAGATATGCAACACTAAGCTGTCTGTGGCTCTTTCCTGCTTCAACGCTGCAAATGTCCCCTCTGTGGGACTAATAAAGGTATTCTGATTCAGAAGTAGAAAGGGAGAAAGGAGCACAGATTAGGAGGGAGGGGGGGATGTAACACCTCCTGCAGCCCCCATCCTGTATTGTTTTAAACTCTCTCCTAGGGTCTGCTTCTTATCTGTGTCTCGGGGGTTTATGAGGGTCGTTAACTACTTTGTTGTTGAAAAGATTGTATCTCAACTTGGTCGTTAAGTTGGTCTGTCCTTTACAGAATATCAAAGTGTTCTGGAAGAATGTAGTTGAAGTCCCTTTGGCTTTGAACCGCTTGTTCTAGTGGGAAACATTAAGCCGTTTGATGAACAAAAGATGACCACTATATCATTTTGACTATATCTTTTTATATTTTGTATTACATGAATTCCTTCTTCTGAATTCCTTCAGACGCTAAATCTTGTCACATCGTCCAGTTGGGGGCCAGCTGTGAACATCTTACCACCTTCAACCGCTACATCCTCCCCTGCATCCCCATCGAATACAGAGCTACAGAAGTGAACGGCCTCACCGTCAGTTATGGCCAACTGTTCCTCCACGGAGAGCCTGTGAGAACTGTGTCACTTTACCATTCTTTAAAATCCTTCATCCACTACCTTGTCAGCTTCCCCGGCCCCGTGCTGCTGGCGGCCCACAACGCATGGAGATTTGATCAAATTGTGCTCATGAGAGTGCTGAGGAAGTTCTCTCTCTTTGAGCAGTTCAAACAGGTGGTGTCTGGGTTTATGGATACCTTACCGCTGAGCAAGAAGCTCTATCCTCAACTGAAACGTTTTAATCAGCCGTATCTGGTCCGCTGCTTCCTGGGAGTGAAATACAATGCCCATAATGCAGTGGAGGATGCCAAACAGCTGGAAGAGCTGTTTTGCAATCGTTGGAATCCAGACAATGATGACATCAGGGAGTTCACCGACTGGATCTAAGCTTTAAAATAAGCTACAGAACAACATTAAAATACTAAAGTTAATATGTGTTGTTTTGTGTTCTCATCATGTACCCACAGGTGGTTGTACAGATCGACATAAAAAAAAACATAATTTCTGACATAATGCTTGTGACACCTCGAACTCCATGTTAAATAATGCTCATACTCTTTGATGTTCTGTGTCATGCTCAAAGTGTTTGTTTTTGTATTTCCTTTAAATCGAAGCATAATGTTTAAAGTACCATTAAACTTTCATTTGACTCTTCTATACAATTTCTTCAACTCATTTCTAGCCATCATTCAGGGAGAAATGTCTACTCCTTGAAGGCATGGCTGGCTTTGTTTTTCAAACATCATATATCATTATATTCATTATCTTCTCTACCTGTAGTAATGAACTTGTAAACAACTATATTCAGTGGCATTATATCCACCAACAACATCATTGTTAGAGATATACACTCAGTGGTGTTAAGTAACTAAGTAGATTTACTCAAGTAATAAGAACAATTTTGAGATACTTGTATTTTCGAATCATAACTTTACTTTAGTATTTCCATTTTATGCTACTTTGCACTTCTACTCCACTACAATTCAGAGGTAAATGGTGTACTTTTACTCCACTACATTTATTTAACATCTTTAGTTACTTTACAGATTTGGATTAATGATGTGAAATATAATCAACCCTTAAATCAGACTTTAGTTCCACCTGGAGTAAAATCACAAGCTACCCTGCAGTATACAAAGTCATTCAAACTAGCTGCTCCTTTACCAGCTTTGAGAACACTTTAATGCATCAATAAATATTGTTGGGGGAAAATAGTATACTGTTTGCTACTGTTATCTTGTACTGTTGGAACTGTGCATGACCTTGCAGATGGCTCCTGTAACAGCAGACTTGATTAATTTGTTTATCCACGGAAAAGAAAGACTGTTCTCTCCTGCATTCCCTTAGAGTGGCTCTTTGAGGGCGAAGAGCAACATTCAACTACCGTAAAGAGAACCTATACACGAGCAGGTCAGAATACATTTGGACCTGATCATTGATTCTCAAGCCGGTGTCGAGTGATATTTTTCCTAACAATTCTAATAAAACATATTCAATATATATTATTCTGAAATGGGCCAATCTGCATAATGAGTGCTTTTACTTTTGGTACTTTTTGTAATGGAAACTTCTGAAGCAATGGAGACAAATCTCAGTAAGACAGGGGGAGAGCTGGAGCTTGATGGCAGAAACTGATGGTTTATTTGAAGTTGCGGTCCGGAGAATTAACATGACGTGTGAGTGGACACAGGGGTTGCCAAACCAATTCTAAAGATCTGTCGCTTAGTCGGAGGTTTTAACTTGTTCAGAGTGTATAATCAATAGTCTCCATTAGCAAGACTAACAAAGTGTGGACACTAAATCTAACTAAAACTGCCGTCCATGGCCAAAGAATGTATGCCAGTGGGACCTACGCACCTGATAAGAAGGATTTCCGGATGTTCCTAAACAATAAATTATCTCAGGCCAGCTGGTGCTCGGTCCTGAACTGGCAACAAAAAAAGCCAGAGCAGTTCCTCCCTAAAGGAGATAGCAACCATGCACTCCCCAAGGCCGAAGACCTATGCCATGGGAAAGGAGACAGAGGAAGGAGAGAATTATGAACTGTGTCAAAGGTTAAACACCTAAGCAAAAATATTCCCCAACACTTTTAAGTATATTTTAAAGCTAGTCATTTTGTACTTTTACTTGAGTGGCATTTTGAATGCAGAAATTGTACTTGTAACAGAGTATTCCTACACTCTGGTACATCTACTTGTACTTAGACAAAGGTAAAACATTTCCACCTCTGTATACAGTGCTCCAAGTATTTGTTTTTGAGCTGCCATTAAATCCTGTAGGGGCCAGCACTCCGCCTGAGACGCTTGTGTTGTGTTCCTTTTTCACAGAAGAAGAAATGTTTCCAGATGACTATTTTGGAAAGCTGATTTTCAAGCTTTCTTTCTGAAAAATACGATTTGAATTTGCTACAAACATACACCACAAACTACACAATTTAGTCTGTGTGTATTTTTAGAGCCTAGACTGCAACTCATTTGTTTCAGTTTATTTAATTTAAATTAAACTCGAACGATGCTTTTATTATGAAAGTTTCTGCTGTTTAAAAACATGGAGGGAAAATCTTCAGGCGACTTTGTAGTGACGCTGATATATGTAGATAAATACTAACTGATAGAGTCTCTAGTGTTTCTTTATTTCACCAAACTGTGTGGCTGTCTTATTGTTGAACCGGATGTGTCGGGATGCAGAGCTCAGACGGAGCAGAAAAGTCTCAACAACAGAGGCTGGTTTTCTTCGACTTGGAGACAACTGGACTGAGTAAGATACCTCCATGAGACTTTAAATGGACTTATGACCTGTTTTCAGACAGATACAAGTGTATGTCTCTGCTTTAAAGTTTCCATGTTTTGTCAGGATAACTTCTGTGGTAGACAAATCACACTGGACACTTACTGCATAATAACCTTTAATTTAGTTTTATTGTCATCACTACAAATTTAATTAACGAGTTATCAGTTTACAGGCAGTTTGCATAATGCCTACTCGATCTTACCCTCAAGCTTGAGATATTATAAATGATGTCTGTTTAAAAGTATTACATATATGTTGTTATATTTTATGACTTGACACTAGGGCTGCAGTTGGTTTCAGTTTGATCCATTTTCTTGATTGGATAAAAATGTGGCTTCAATCAGAGCTTTTCTCATACCTTTACATCTCCATTGTGAAGGGCCCATCTGGGCAATGTAGAGCTGCAACAATTAGTCAACTTATTGATTAGCCAAATAATCAATTAGTTAGTAATTGCTAGCTAGTTAATAGTCAATTCAACCTTTATGTAATATTCATGGCAAAATTGCAGAAGATGTGTTTTTGATCATTTAAAATAAGGAGTTTTCCTGCTTTCGGATAAGTCAGACATTAAAGACATCACCCTGAACTTTGAGAAACTGGGATTGACAGTCTTCACCATTAATCTGACATTTTGCAATGAATCTAGAAAATAATCATCAAGGATAGCCCTTTGACAATGTTGCATTCAATTTAGTGTAGTACATTGACTGTGAGGTGTTTTATTTTCTGAATCTTATTGATTCACTGTTTCTAAATTGATTTTCAAGATTATTTATCATCACAAAAAGGCCTAGCATGAGATATAGTAAGATTTTACCCATATATCCCTTGCCTAATTAACACAGTTTTCTAACAGTTTGTAATTAATCAAAACTCCACCTGGAGGCCTGATCTCCGTGCAGTGGGTTGTGTGTAGGTGTTGGGATCAGGGGGTCACAGGTTCAAACCCCACTGCAGTCAGCATGTCGTTGTCTCCCTGGGCAATACACTTCACCCCAAATTGCTCCAGTGGGGATTGTCCACAGTATTGAGTATGTAAGTCGCTTTGGATAAAAGCGTCTAACAAGTAACATGTAATGTAATGTAATCTCCAGTAATAATTTCCCCTGATGCTCTCCTGTGTTTTTCCCGCAGGTAAGAGTTGTGAGATGGTCCAGCTGGCTGCAGTGAGTGGAGGTCACTCCCTCAACCTGTACCTCATCCCTCGGGGTCAAATGCAGCGAGGAGCGTCCAAAGTGACCGGCTTCATGGTCCGCAGACAGAGGCTGTACCTCCATCGCCAGCCTGTCTTCACCAACACCCTGCGAGAGGCCCTGGTCTCCTTCATAGCTTTCCTCCAGATGTTCAGACATCCTCTCGTCGTCGGCCACAACATCCGCCGCTTCGACTGTCCTGTGCTTGCCCGAGCTCTGGAGGAACTGGACCTCCGGGCAGAGTTTGAGGCCGCGGTCTCCGGCTATGTGGACACTCTGCCTCTGGCCCGGGAGATGCTGAAGGAGCGCGGCCTCAAGAGTTTCCGACAGGAGAACCTGGTCAGGGAGCTGCTGGGTGTGAACTACAAGGCCCATGATGCTTTGGAGGATGTGCGGGCTTTGCAGGCTCTGTATAGTGTGCTTCAGCCCACACCAGAGTTGATCTGTAGGCATCTGTTCACCCTGGACACCATGAAGGACAAGCCAGCTGCTCAGTCTAAAGAGCCAAAAGGACAGCGCCCCCTGAGGGAGAACGTAAAACAGACAGCGAAGATCACAGAGAGTAAAGAGGACAAAGCCACACAGGAGAACATGTGAAAACATCTGGACGTTTTCATTACACAAAACAAGATGGCTGCTGTTCTTTTGAAGCTGTCAATTTCCTCAAATGCTTGATGGTGGAAGTTGAACAAATGAAAGATTGACTTCACTTCAGTGTATCAAAAAGAAAAATGAACCGCAGCGCAAATGGGATTATACCACTGTGATTTTGAAAGGTGAGAGAAGTGAAAACTAGACAATGCATGCACAAAGTCCTACTTCTGTGTTATGCAGCACTAAACAAAAAAGCACTGAAACCCTCTAGATTAGGGTGCGATTAGTTGGTTAACAAAAACATGCACTGAAATGTATTGCACAATAATCTTTGAGACAAAAAATATGTTGCATCTATGGGATTCTTCAAGAGGGTTGTGGAAATATGTTTCTATTTGCTATTCTTTAACGTTAATATTTATATTGTTTTGTTACTGAACATTTTGTATCTGTTTTTATCTGAATTTATTTTCCGTGAGTTCTACATAATATTTCTATTGAAGGTAAATTCATCTGCTAATAAAAGTATTGTATTTCTACAGGGTGTCCAGAATGCTATGCAACATTTTTGGTGAGTGCTTTGTAACACATGAATATTTTAGTCAATTATTTAGAATAATGGATTAATATGATACCATTGCAGTCAAAGATAGCACACGGTCATTTTTAATGGTTTCCCACTTCAAATGTTCAAATTTAAATTCACAGATTTTAGGACCTTTTTGGCGCTCAATACGAAGTACACAGCAGATTAGATTGCTTCCACACAGCTCTCACCATAGCTGCTAGCTTCTAGATCAGCGACAGCTAACGGTTGGTACACATTTACTTATAGAAATCAAATTAGTAATACCGAACAGGCCCTTAATGATTTGTTAGCAGTATTGTAAGATTTTACATCAAACTGTGCAGACGCAATAAAAGGAGTTCAGTTGTAGTAATGGAACAAGGCTTTATTAAACTACTTCTACACACACATGTTATCTGCAGTCCCAGGCATAACCATATTTAAAAACCCTAAACCATGCCTTTACTAGAGAAATATTCCAAGACTATAATTAAACCACTTCAGCGTCATGTGCATTTTAAGGACAGGAGGTCAAAGTGGACAAAACAAACGTGTGGACATACAGTTTTTAAAACGATAAGGTGACTCAAAACAAGATCAGTAACAACGATGTGAGAATCTAAAATAAAAGTTAAAACTCAATTCATATTTAAATCAGTGATCTCTACACGATTACTAAATACATTTTTTTTTAAAAGATGGAAAAAAAGTTGGTTTGTTAACAAAAAAACGTCTTAATGTTTAGAGCTACAGGAAGAGGAATTGAAGGAAGGGTTCCTTAATCAAGAAGACCATGATTTTAACTTAAAACCTCCCAAATATTCTTCCTTTTTTCCACAATTTCAACAACAGACAAATAAAAGGTTTAGTGCACATACATCAGGGACAAGCTTAGAAATCAACCCACATGACTTACATGGTCATCGGTAAAAGCATTGGATCAATTCACTGTCATTCATTCAAACTACAAGAGACATATTTACTCACTGGCAGGCAGTTACAGCATTCACTCAAATAATTCAAGAAGAATCCACTTCATTGATTGACTTCATTCAGATTGACCCTGATACAAACTGGAATATTATGTGGAAATTTGCACCATACTGAAATAATCTACTTACAATATTCTACCAACATGTTGGACCACCACATAATACACAGGTAAAACCTTACAATACGGCATTGTTCAAGGGTCAATTTCACTTATTATGGAAAGTCGAGTAATAATGAATCAGTTCAAACAACAAAACATGCAACGTCTGTTGAAAATCCAGCTTCACACACTTAGAAATACAGACATGTTTGATACGATATTACAAAACTGAATGCAGCATTTTGTTGTACAACTGTACAAGATTTGTGTTAACGGGCTTCAGTCAAATTGTACATGTAAGCATCGGACAGCAGTAGTGCATTTTCCCTCATGAGTAACTTTAAGATGTAGTTAATGAAAGCGACATTAACCGTGATGGTTAACGGCCCTCTTTGTTAGTTTTTAACTTTATGATTGTTTTATACTTTGAAAATAAGTTTCCTCACCGTAAACATGCACTGGTAACAGTTAAAAGCAGTAATACTTTCCAGGGTAAACTTCACTGACACTCAAGATTACATTTGTAAGCTACTAAATCCTGTGTCAAATGTCCTTTTTAGTTTACTATCATATTTAGCCAGGCACATTTTAGTCCGAACTTTCTAAGGTTCTTATCAATGAAAAGCTCAAACTGATATTTCAGTCAATCTAGTTTAACCAAAAATATCCTCTCGTTTCCTTCTCACAAGTCCTGGTTTTCCCTTGTTAACTTTAACTTCATTAAGTTATTCTCCCTCCTGACAAAGACTGAGAAACCCAACAGCTGTACAGAAGAAGATAAGGGCCACATTTCTTTCTTCTTCTGAGAAAAAAGTCAGAATGGTTTTGCTCAAATTCTGACTTTAATCTCAGAATTTCTCTTAAAATAAATTAGATTTTCTTCTCAGAATTTTGACTTTAGTCTCACTCTCACTTTTGGCCAGATCTAAAAAACTTTAGATTTAACATGTGGACTTAATCATCGTCCATACAGCTACAAAATGTTTTGAGCTGTATGGACGATCTTAAAGGAGATGTTGGTAAAGCTAACTAAATGTATCCCCGGTCGAGATTGAAGGCCCCTCTCCGGTCTTACTGCTCAAAATCAAACATGCACAGGCATCTCAGTGTTGCACTATATACCCTTAACTTTTCTATCTATGTATTGTATCCAGGTCTGGATATTTACTAACTGAGAAAGACTGCTGGTTCATATATCAGACATGCTCAGTCCTCAGGTGGTTCTGCAGGTGTACAAAGCAGTGAGTGATGGTGGTGTACTGCACCTCTGTAAACATGTCCTCCACCCTGCTTCAGTTCTGTTAGAAAGTATTATAATAGGATAAAAACGTGCAGCTGTAAGTGTTTTATCACTAAAAAGGAAGTATGTCATAAACACTGAAGAAGGGCCAGTTTTAAATTGAGCATTGAGCAATATTTCCCGGATTATTTCATAGTTATATTGAGGCTTTGAACTGTGGGTTCAAATCAGTGGGTGGAGCTTGATCAGTTGTGAAGTTTTGTTTTGGCCCAAATGTTTATTTGCTGTTCTAGACAATTCTGTATGATCTTCATTATCAGAAAGTGTTTGCCTAGTTGTCGTTGAATTGCACATTTTCCTTTCTTCTGAGCATTGAAGTCCCTTCCGCTTCAGAAAAGCTACCACACCACATAGACCTTTATACTGTGGTTTTTCTAGTTCAAGAACAACCTTTCATGCAACATTTTAATCCTTATCATTTACCCCACAAGGATGAAGTGATCTGAGCACTGCCTTACTACTTTTTAAATAGGATCATGGTCAGTGTTCTGGACATATCATTTGACTTTTGATTCTCAGTATATACCCAGCACCTTTAAAGAATTTAGAAGAGAACATCCTATGTTTTTTTTCTATAAGATGTAAATTGCACCGCTCAAGGTAAAAAAGACAATTCAAATCTGCTGTGGACTTTAAAGCTAAAGAACACTGCAGGTTGGTTTTAGGTGGGAGGGGGCCTCTGTGTCTGAAAGCTCCTTTAACGTACTACCTACTGTGAGGTGCAGGGGGATCATTGGGCTCAATCCTGATCGCAGCGTAGATCTTTAGGAGCACACACACACAGGAAGCCTTCACACACACACACACTGCTTCAGACTGGCAGCTACAGGAGGCAGCAGGCCCGGAACATGGTCATCCCTGAGGGGCATGTGACATGCAGGGAGACGCTCTCATTGGCCGAGACGAACAGGACGGTGCCCCGGCTCAGTGTGATGTCAGAGAGGGCAGCGACAGAGGTCGCCATGGCGTCCCCTTCGATGACCAGGAGGATGCTGGCGCTGTCGACGGGGGCAACGGTGTACTGCTTCACTGAGGGGGGGACCTGCAGGAGGGACAGGGTGAGAGTCTCATTGCAGCATTACCCATAAGCCCCTCAGTTTCAGCCCTGTTTCCAAAGTGCTGATTCTCTGTCTGTTACTTTAGATGAAAATAAGGAGCCCCTCCCCACGCTCCTCTGAGAGATATTTGGTTAAAAAGAACACAATGGTGCTCTAGGAGGAGATTCAGGTGATAAGAGGGGGGGGGGGTTACCTTGGTTGGTGATTGGCTAATGGTTACACAAGCCAATAAATCGTTATGACATCATAAAGTGGCCAAAATCTGATCAGCTCATTTTCAGACAGGTTTTTATAGAAATGGATCAGGACAAAAAGAGAGAGAATCTTTGTTCCAGATGTAGAAGAGACATGAACAAGTGGATTTTGCGCAATAGGTGACCTTTAAGGGATGGGCAATATATTGTGATTTTAGTGATATGAGACTAATTATCACCTTCGATTTTGGATATTGTGACATGGCATGAGTGTTGTATTTTCATGGTTTTAAAGGCTGCATTAAAGTAAAGCAATGTCATTTATAAAAAAAATATTTTCTTTCTTAAAGTGGCCCTATTATGTTTATGCTTTCCCTTTCCTATAATCAGTATGTGATATAGGTTTCTGTGCATGTAAATGGTCTGCAAAGGCCGGCCAGCTAACCAATCAGAGCAGACTGGGCTCTGGTTTCAGACAGAGGGTGAAAAGAGGTGCTGCAGCACAGGCAGTATGAGAAAAATAAAGAGCTTTTTGAACATTAGAGCATGGAGACATGTCACAGTAGAGACACATAATACATTTTCCAAACAGCTGGTTCCTTTAGTCTGAATGTGTGTTTGATGCGTGATCATTATTATTTAGAGTCATTGCGTGCCTATTGATTTGAACAAGATCCGTGTATCCATCATTTCCTGGTCTTCTCTAAAGAAGAGGGACCAATGGAAACGTTGTCATGTTGCCGTTGTTCAGCATGGAAACATTCATTAGCTAACAATGACATTATTGTTCTATTAATATAAAGGGAGGTCAGGTACTCTTTAAAACAGCTGCTAGTTATGGGTACTTTTTACTGAAGTACATTTCAAAGCTTCTTTACTTTGACTTGAGTAAAGAAGTTTAGTCAGTACTTCTACTTTTACCAGAGTATTTTTAAACACGAGTATCTGTACTTCTACTTGAGTAAAGGATGTGTGTACTTTTGCCCTCTCTGATAACAAGAGGACCACAGATGTGACAGGTCATGAGTTATTAATGTTGCATTTCTTTAGCATTACCAATCAAATCCCCATATGTTAAATACACCCTCCCTCCTAAAGAGTTATCATTCAGTAATGTTGGATTGTTCTACCTGTATCCTCATGACAGAGAAGTCTGGCACGGGGGGGTCGTACAGGGAGACGCAGGGGTCGGAGGCGTCCTGGACACAGGGGAAGATCTTGGAGCTGGCCGGGGCGGGGGTGTAGTTCAGCATCTCACACAGCGTGTTCACGTCGATGTATTTGGGAGTCAGACCGGCCCTCACCGTGTTGTCTGAGCAGGCCATGCACTCCACACAGTCTACATGGATGGATTAGGACATAGATAATAGTTTTAAATAAGCAGAATTGGCAGTGGACTCTCCTTCAAACAGGAAAATCAATCCTCTAATACTCTTACAATGTGCAGCCTGTGAAGTTAAATGCATTACAGGAGCTTTTTCTTCTCCTCCACTCCTACTTTTATTGTTACGGGCCCTCCACACTACAAGCGTTTCAGGCGTAAAATTACGCCTCTAGCGCGTCTGCCCATTCACTTTGAATGGGGTGACGTCACGTCCGCTCACGTTTTCGCCGAACTGCATCACGGGAAGGCAAGCGTAACTTTGAGAGCGTCTCGCGCGTAAAAAGTTGAACAATGTTGAACTTTTTACGCACGAAACGCTCTCTCCGTTCCTGACAAGTGAGCGTAAGCCAATCAAATCCCGTTTCAGAAAATCTGACAGCTCAAGCCGTAGCCAATCAAAAACCGCGCATACGCTGGGAGAGATATCCTGAGATATCCCGCCGTTCATGTCTATATTTGAAATAAAATGGACGAGGTTATAATCGTAGCGGTAGCGAATCACCCTGTATTATTTGATGTGACCCTGTTCACCTACCGGGATAGAAACCAGAGGAACCAGGCATGGAAGGAGGTGGCAGAGACAGTGGGGGAAACTGGTAGGTTTTCGCCTGTTTGGGGATTTTATATCCAGTTTACTTCATGTTAACATAGCTAATGAAACATAGCCGGTATATTTAGCATAAAATAGCGCCATAGACATTAATCACATACATGTTAATCATCCGCTGCCACATCATAGACTATATTGCATTACATTAATGCACACAGTCATACTCCTTTCACATTTCTTAGTTATATATATATATGCAAAAATTCATTCCTAGCATTCTATTTCCATGTAAATTACTGCTTTATTTAATTTTTATCTTTTTGCAATTTAACTGTACAATACATGTTGTGTTTTATATTAGATTTCTTGTTTTGTATATATGCACCATGACATCAAGTCAAATTCCTAGTATGTGCAAAGCTACCTGGCAATAAACCTGTTTTTGATTCTGATAAAGTGTGACATGTAAAACCTTGTATGCAATTGAAAGGGATTTGGTTTTCATTAATGGAGCAATCATTTTCTGAAATTCAAGAAATTAACTGTATTCTTTCATTTTCATTTTATTAGACGAAGTGTGCAAAAAGCGTTGGAAGTCCCTCAGGGGCCGATACCGCAGGGAGAGGATCCTGGAGAAGGAAGGGAAAAGTAGCGGGGCAGGGGCTTCCGGGGGATCTAAGCCCTGGCGTCTCGCGGCAGTAATGAGCTTTTTAAAGCCCTTCATGCTGGACCGTGAGACGTCCAGCAATTTCCCCCGGCAACCCCTGCCTCCACCCACCGGAGCAGAAGAAGAGGAAGACTCTATGGGTGACAGCCTGGATGACAGTCTGGAAAGCCAGCCAGAGCCAGGTAGCAGTCAGCCGGCCAGTCAGCCGGCCAGTGTGCCGGCCAGTGTGCCGGCCAGTGTGCCAGACGGTGTGCCGGCCAGTGTGCCAGCATTCCGGGGGAAGAAGAGCAGGGGAAGGGAGATGTCCCCTTTTGAGGAGAACCTGCTGTCGGCCGTAGGCCCGATGCTGGCCATGCCACCACCACCACCACCACCACCACCCCCACCACCAGTGGTGGAGGTGGAAGACGAGGACCTCCTTTTTTTAAGGAGTCTCTGGCCTGCAATGCAAAAGCTGAGCAGGACGAGCAGCATGAGACTGAAAATGAAGCTACAAGAGGCGGTCCTGGAGGCCACAGAAATGGACATTAATAATTAATTAATTAGATACTGATACTGATCCACATTACATCTTTTTACACTCATCACTCATCACACACAACATCACATAAATAAAAGTTATTTAAAAGTATGTTATGGCTATACTGTGTCTTGACTTGTTCATGTGGTTTGTCAGTTACAACATACCAGGAGCTTCTTGTATGTCGATATATAATGTGCTGTCTTCTGTAATTATTCAGGTGAAACCCTGATGAAAATTATGAGTGGTTTATCACTAAAAACAGGGCTGAAGGAAAAAGGTTGTTAGTTATATCATGATATCAATTCAAGAAACATGTTTATTAGGAATGGTTGATTTTAAAATGGCTCATTTGGAATATTTGCTTTTTAAAGAAAATGGGTAGCTCTTAAAAGAGCTTTTTGGTTTGGAGACAAATATGGGCCTACACCACATTTGCCTGCCATCGCACTGCCCCCTCCTCGTTGAAGTAGGAGCAGAAGGTCTCCCGCTGTTGGATGGATTGCCGTGTGGCATTGTTGGAGCCCATCCTCGGTGCATCACACAGGGTTGGAGTAACTTCATCCGTGGACCTTGCGATAGGTGTGCGTGATGGCATATCAATGGTCTTCCTGCGGAGGAAGTTATGCAACACACAGGCAGCCTTCACACACAACTCCGTCACCTCGGGGCTGGTGGTGATGACACGCCTGAGCATTCTCCACTGGGTTGAGAGGATGCCAAACGCACATTCAACCACCAACCTGGCACGGCTGAGGCGGTAGTTAAATAACCTCCTTTCACGGTTGAGGTGACGTCCAGGGAATGGACGCAGAAGGTTGTCCAGCAGCGGAAATGCCTCATCTCCAACGAAGACATGGGGGAGAGGGCCCCGCCGCTCTGATCCTGCGATGACGGTGTCAGGTGGTAGCTGCAGACTGCCGTCTCGGAGGCTCTCTCCAAATGCAGAATTCCGCAGGCTCCCACTGTCGCTGCTCCTCCCAAAGCCTCCAACATCCACTACCCTGAACAGGTACTCAGCATCCACCACAGCCAGCAGTACCAAGGAGTGGGTGGACTTATAATTAAAGTAGAGGGAACCTGCATTTGCTGGAGCCTGGATAACGACGTGCTTCCCATCTATGGCACCAACACAGTTGGGAAACTCCCAGCGCTCCTGGAACCCAGCAGCGATGGCTCTCCAATCCTCCACCTGTGGTACCGGCATGCACTCCTCGACCAGGGCGGTCCAGATGGCCCCCGCAACCTCCTTGACAATGACTGCCACTGTAGAACGCCCGACCCGATAGCTGAAGGCTATCGTCGCGTACGAGTCACCAGTTGCCAGGTACCTGAGAAAAAAAGATATATACATGATTACAAAATATATTTATTCAGACCCCACACACACACAGACCACAGATCCCCCCCTCCACACATTGAACACAGACACACACATTGAACACAGACATTGAACAGACACACACATTGAACACAGACACACACATTGAACACAGACACACACATTGAACACAGACACACATTGAACAGACACACACATTGAACACAGACACACAGACACACACATTGAACACAGACAGACACACAGATCCCCACACACACATTGATCACAGACACAGACACACACGCCATGTACACAGGGGAGCAATACTGTGTTTACCTAGATATCTTAATTAATGTTACCCATCTGAACTAAATCACAGACTTCAGTCATCATTCGTGCATTCTCTCTCCTTCTATACAGAGTCAGATTAAAGAAGTAGAAATACACAAAACGTACCGTAGGCAGATGGCGAGTCGCTCGGCGGGGCCGATTGACATACGCAGATGGGTGTCCACCTTTGTAATCAGTGGGCCCACCTTTCCGAGCAACTCGTCGAACACCTCCTTGCTCATCCTGAAGTACCTCTGAAAAAGGCGGTCATCGAGACGGAGCTCCTGGACGAGAAGGTGGTATTCCCCCCTTTGTAGACGGCATCCATTTTAGCAATAGTGGAGAAGAACCGGGGTTTTTCACTTTGTATGTCCGGGGCGGGAGATTCACATGGAGATTCTGATTGGTTGTTGGTCGCGGGGCTCGAAGAAACGCCCCAAGCGTAAATCTTGGGGCGTTGGAAGCGAATTTTACGCTTGTAGTGTGGCCGGCCCGTTAGTGATTTCCGACATTTTTGACTATGGGTGTGAACTCACAAAAAGGTCAACTGTGCCAGATAACTGTGATCTCCTCTAAACACATATCTTATAGCTCCAAAAACATTTAAAAACAGGAAATCACACACTGTAGTTTACTTTGTCCTATTCACACACACTGTCCTGCTGCAGGACATTCTCAAAGGGCACCAAATGTGTATTAATTCACAACAGAAAATAGTCCCAATTTCTCCTTTTTGTCACATTTGGCAAAAAATACACTACCCAGCTCTGTTAGCAAGAAACTGAGATAAAAAATGTTAAATGTGTGAGCCAATCTTAAAGACTAATGTCCTCAGTCGGAACCAATGGGCTTGGGTTAAGTGCCGCAGACAGAGCAGGCGAGTTAGAAAATATTGAGTAACACATTGTCACATTTTTGGCTTGGTTGACACACACACACACACACACACACACACACACACACACACACACACACACACACACACACACACACACACACACACACACACACACACACACACACACACACACACACACACACACACACACACACACACACACACACACACACACACACACACACACACACACACACACACACACACACACACACACACACACACACACACACACACACACACACACACACACACACACACACACACACACACACACACACACACACACACACACACACACACACACACACACACACACACACCCACAATATTGAAGTGACTGTTATTGTGTATATATTGATTGTTGTGCTTTTATTTATGTCTTAATGTGTGCATATGTATAAATGTGTCTATTGATTGATTGATTGATATATAGGATATACATATTTTTATATATATTGGTATTTTTGTATTCGGGATTGTGGGAAACGGTATTTCGATCTCTCTGTCTGTACACACAAACTGAACACTTCTCTGATTAACAGGACTACTGGAGGAACTCTGGAGTGTCAACAACTTCATTATCTCATGAACACAAACAGAAAGCATCGTCTGACCTCCGTAGAGGTAGGCGTGAGGCTCGTTGGCCCCCAGGAACATGGCCTGGCCCGGCTCCAGCAGCATGTGGTTCAGGAAGTAGATGGAGAAGCACCCGATGTCTCCGGGGTACTGAGAGTGGAGCCGCAGCAGCAGGTCTCCGATGCTGCTCGACGTGTCCTTCCCTGCTGCACCTGCACACGTCATAACCATCCATGAGGGTTATTTGGTTAGTAAAAACAGTTTTAAAATGACAAATCCATTCAAAATCCCATCTGTACAGAGGTGGGAAGTAGTGGAGTACAAATACTTTGTTACTATACTCAAGTACATTTATCTGGTATCAGTACTTTACTCCACTACTTATTTTTCTGACAACTTTTTACTTTGACTTCTTAGATGTTGAACCCAAATACCTGTACTTTCTACTTCTTACATGTTGAACACAAATACCTGTACTTTCTACTTCTTACATGTTGAACACAAATACCTGTACTTTCTACTTCTTACATGTTGAACTCAAATACCTGTACTTTCTACTTCTTACATGTTGAACTCAAACACCTGTACTTTCTACTTCTCTCATTTTCCAAACAGCTGGTTCCTTTAGTCTGAATGTGTGTTTGGTGGCGTGATCATTATTATTTAGAGTCATTGCGTGCCTATTGATTTGAACACGATCCGTGTATCCATCATTTCCTGGTCTTCTCTAAAGAAGAGGGACCAATGGAAACGTTGTCATGTTGCCGTTGTTCAGCATGGAAACATTCATTAGCTAACAATGACATTATTGTTCTACTAATATAAAGGGAGGTCAGGTACTCTTTGAAACAGATACAGGTGAGGTACTCTTTAAAACAGCTGCTAGTTATGGGTACTTTTTACTTAATTACATTTCAAAGCCTCTTTACTTTTACTTGAGTAAAGAAGTTTAGTCAGTACTTCTACTTTTACCAGAGTATTTTTAAACACCAGTATTTGTACTTCTACTTGAGTAAAGGTTGTGTCACACATGTGTCACATCCTTTACTCAAGTAGAAGTACAGATACTCGTGTTTAAAAATACTCGGTGTGTACTTTTGCCATCTCTGCCTCTGTAGGATAAGAACATTTCAGATGTTGCGCCTCCTGGTGGTTAATCACAGTGCTGCTCCCCTTCCTAGTCTGGGACACTTGATCAAATGTATTTCGGTGTTTTGTCTTATCCACGATGATGCTGGCCTTAATTTCGTTTTTCTATGTATTTATATTTTTAATGATAACCTATGTTACTTCTGCTTCAGTAAGTACCACTTGATGCATGATTACATTTTACAGCTGATATAATATATCTCTATTTCTAACACATGGGCATCAGAGAGCAGATTGTTAAGTATGGTCAAATTAACCGATAAACCAAAATCATTTTAACAGTACAACTGACGTTTTCACCAATATTTAAAATCAGGAGAATTTATAAAATTAGGGAAACATTAGGTTTAGTATTTACCTTCCCTATGGAATATGTTTACACTGCAAATGGCTGCTTATCTTTGATATTCAAAGTGTTATGAGTTAATAGATACCAAATACATTATTGTGCTCCTTGTTTCTAAGATACAGCCATTTTTTTAGCATCCTGTATTTATTTTATTCTTTGGGCACATGGTACTGTTTTTCCCAAATTTAATTCAATATATAGAATAAAAACAGTAGTCTTTTTCTATGCCCAAAGTGTTAATATAGTATGACTTAAAACGAAAAAACTATGTTGTTAATGGTTGTTCCTGTCATGTTCAAATAGACGGAGAGCAACAACATAAAACGCACTGGATAAAATGTGATACTTCTCCCTCTAAACTCTAATAATGCTTAATGACTAACCAACTAAATCAACTAACTAAACCCAGTAACCCTGCGTCTGTTTCCAGCTTCCCTTCAACCTCCTCACCGTCTTCAGTGACTCTCTTGACCAGCATGTTGAGCTGATCCACGAACACCTTCTTCTCGCAGTTCATCATCCTGGTGAAGCACTTCTTCAGCACCTGGCCCGTGTGGACCGCATTTCCCACGCTGCACCTCAGCTCCTCTGCCGCCTCATTTCCCACCAGAGCATGAAACTCTGGGACAGCTGATGGATAATAATAATAATACATTTAATTTCAAAGCGCTTTTCCAGGTGCTCAAAGACGCTTTACAGAGGTGATAAAGCGAGATAAAATAGAATAAAAAATTATTAAAACAGCAACACATATTAAAATAGAATAGAAAAATATTAAAACGGCAACACAACATAATTCATAAATTAAAAGCCAGTCTGAAGAGGTGTGTTTTGGTCAGTGTTTTGAAAGTGGGGGGGTCGGTGCAGTCTCTGATGTGTTGTGGAAGGGAGTTCCAGAGGGTGGGGGCAGCGATGGAGAAGGCTCTGTCCCCCCAGGTTCGGATGCTTGGTTCGTGTGGGGATAGAAAGGAGGTTGGCTTCTGATGAGCGAAGGCTGCGGGAAGGGGTGTGGTGGCGGATCAGGTCGGTGAGGTAGGGGGGGGGGGCTGGTTATTGAGAACTTTGTGTGTTAGCAGAAGGATTTTGAAGTGTATTCGTTGACGGACAGGGAGCCAGTGCAGGTTTTGAAGGACGGGGGTGATGTGGTCTCTGGAGCGGGTGTGGGTGCAGCGCAGTGCACACACACATACGCACAAGGTAAGAATGTATTTGATTCAAACCCTTAGAAGTACAGGTCTTTACCACTTCACCCATAATATAACACGCTGTATATGTTAGAGCCAGTATAGGCCACCTAATTGTGACGTCTGTAGTCAACACACTATAAAAGACTACAATTCCCACAGCGCCTCCTCTAGAGTGACAGTGATGGGCAACCTGTCAGAAAGACGCCGTCGAGGAACAGTTTTTAACCGTCCAATTACCCTTTAAGTTATTGTTGGAGAAAATACAGTTTGTCTCCTCTTATTGATTTGAATGCACTGATACTGTGTGGGTGTATCTTTGCACCGTGTATGACCTTGCAGCTGCCTCTTCTGAGATAGGAGAAGGCAGGGCATGATTTATGTCGTTGATGCAGACGAGAGGACACATACTTGTTGGCTCCTAACTTCTCTGAGGGGCAAAGAGCAACAGTGGCGCGAAGGAAGTACGTGACTTTCCAGAGATGTCCCCGACACCTGCTGACCAACCCGATTTACGACTTTGCTGATGCCTCCTTATTTTAGACTATATAAGATGATGTCTTTTTCTGCTCCAGTGAGCAGCATAGCGCATGCGTGTGAGTTGAACCATATCCTTTGTATGTGATTTAACTCTGCTCCTTCTTGCAAGAATAAATTAGTACCTGACTATTGATTCTCATCCCGGTGTCGAGTGATATTTTCCTAACAGTTATTAAGTTATATAAGCCTTATCAAGAAAGAAAGAATACCTAAGTTGTTTGGTATTTTATTTGAGTTTTGCCTCTCTGTTTTGAATATTGTAAATGCCTCTTTTCTTTGTTGCATGTGTAAACGTTTGTTGTTTTATTTTGAACAAACACATCGCATAACATCATCCAAACCATCGGAGGCCAAGCAACTCTTCAACTGTAAGTAATATAAAGGAAAGAAAACAAGTTCAAAATGTCTGTTTAAGGCGTCAAGTGGCTTGAAAGAAAAACTAGGAAAGAAGCCATGACAGTATATGCATGTGTGACCTCATTAAACACCATCTTTCTGTCCTTGTTTCTCTAGTAACTGCCCAAACATCTATCCCACATCCATCTTTCTGTCCTTGTTTCTCTAGTAACTGCCCAAACATCTATCCCAAATCCATCTTTCTGTCCTTGTTTCTCTAGTAACTGCCCAAACATCTATCCCAAATCTATCTTTCTGTCCTTGTTTCTCTAGTAACTTCCCAAACATCTATCCCAAATCCATCTTTCTGTCCTTGTTTCTCTAGTAACTGCCCAAACATCTATCCCAAATCCATCTTTCTGTCCTTGTTTCTCTAGTAACTGCCCAAACATCTATCCCAAATCCATCTTTCTGTCCTTGTTTCTCTAGTAACTGCCCAAACATCTATCCCAAATCCATCTTTCTGTCCTTGTTTCTCTAGTAACTGCCCAAACATCTATCCCAAATCCATCTTTCTGTCCTTGTTTCTCTAGTAACTGCCCAAACATCTATCCCAAATCCATCTTTCTGTCCTTGTTTCTCTAGTAACTGCCCAAACATCTATCCCAAATCTATCTTTCTGTCCTTGTTTCTCTAGTAACTGCCCAAACATCTATCCCAAATCCATCTTTCTGTCCTTGTTTCTCTAGTAACTGCCCAAACATCTATCCCAAATCCATCTTTCTGTCCTTGTTTCTCTAGTAACTGCCCAAACATCTATCCCAAATCCATCCGTCTATCCTTGTTTCTCTAGTAACTGCCCAAACATCTATCCCAAATCCATCTTTCTGTCCTTGTTTCTCTAGTAACTGCCCAAACATCTATCCCAAATCCATCTTTCTGTCCTTGTTTCTCTAGTAACTGCCCAAACAATCTATCCCAAATCCATCTTTCTGTCCTTGTTTCTCTAGTAACTGCCCAAACATCTATCCCACATCCATCTTTCTGTCCTTGTTTCTCTAGTAACTGCCCAAACATCTATCCCAAATCTATCTTTCTGTCCTTGTTTCTCTAGTAACTGCCCAAACATCTATCCCAAATCTATCTTTCTGTCCTTGTTTCTCTAGTAACTGCCCAAACATCTATCCCAAATCTATCTTTCTGTCCTTGTTTCTCTAGTAACTGCCCAAACATCTATCCCAAATCCATCTTTCTGTCCTTGTTTCTCTAGTAACTGCCCAAACATCTATCCCAAATCCATCTTTCTGTCCTTGTTTCTCTAGTAACTGCCCAAACATCTATCCCACATCCATCTTTCTGTCCTTGTTTCTCTAGTAACTGCCCAAACATCTATCCCAAATCCATCCGTCTATCCTTGTTTCTCTAGTAACTGCCCAAACATCTATCCCAAATCCATCTTTCTGTCCTTGTTTCTCTAGTAACTGCCCAAACATCTATCCCACATCCATCTTTCTGTCCTTGTTTCTCTAGTAACTGCCCAAACATCTATCCCAAATCCATCTTTCTGTCCTTGTTTCTCTAGTAACTGCCCAAACATCTATCCCAAATCCATCTTCTGTCCTTGTTTCTCTAGTAACTGCCCAAACATCTATCCCACATCCATCTTTCTGTCCTTGTTTCTCTAGTAACTGCCCAAACATCTATCCCAAATCTATCTTTCTGTCCTTGTTTCTCTAGTAACTGCCCAAACATCTATCCCAAATCTATCTTTCTGTCCTTGTTTCTCTAGTAACTGCCCAAACATCTATCCCAAATCTATCTTTCTGTCCTTGTTTCTCTAGTAACTGCCCAAACATCTATCCCAAATCCATCTTTCTGTCCTTGTTTCTCTAGTAACTGCCCAAACATCTATCCCAAATCCATCTTTCTGTCCTTGTTTCTCTAGTAACTGCCCAAACATCTATCCCAAATCCATCTTTCTGTCCTTGTTTCTCTAGTGACTGCCCAAACATCTATCCCAAATCCATCCGTCTATCCTTGTTTCTCTAGTAACTGCCCAAACATCTATCCCAAATCCATCTTTCTGTCCTTGTTTCTCTAGTAACTGCCCAAACATCTATCCCAAATCCATCTGTCTATCCTTGTTTCTCTAGTGACTGCCCAAACATCTATCCCAAATCCATCTTTCTATCCTTGTTTCTCTAGTGACTGCCCAAACATCTATCCCAAATCCATCCGTCTATCCTTGTTTCTCTAGTAACTGCCCAAACATCTATCCCAAATCCATCCGTCTATCCTTGTTTCTCTAGTAACTGCCCAAACATCTATCCCAAATCCATCCGTCTATCCTTGTTTCTCTAGTAACTGCCCAAACATCTATCCCACATCCATCTTTCTGTCCTTGTTTCTCTAGTAACTGCCCAAACATCTATCCCACATCCATCTTTCTGTCCTTGTTTCTCTAGTAATGTGGAGTTATATTTGTATTTATTCATGTTAGCAAACTATGGATAAGCTTAAAATGAGAATAATTTGGGTAAAACTGTGAGCTGCATTTGGGGCCTGTTGACATGTGTTTTTGAGGACAAAGGAAGATGGGGGAAGGGGAGAGCATGTCCTGATTTGCATTCAACTTAGATCTAGCTGCAGTGTTTGTGAGGTTAAGAGAGGTCTCTTGGGTTTCTCTGGTGCTTATCAATAGTAGCAGTTAAGTGAATACTGTTCAAACAATACCTGTGTTTGTGTTTTATATTGATTTCTCTGTTTTATCCTTTCATAAATGTAAGGACTACAAATGGCTATAAACATTCTGGGCTGGTTGGAGTAAACAGGGTTTTATGGCTCTGTGGGGGAGGTGTAGGTATGCAGGCCTTGAGACCTTTTGTTGGAAAGTGAGCCTGTTTGGTTTCCTGCTGCGTTTCCTGCTGCGTTGCGTCTCCCAATGAGATGACCTGAAAAGATGACCAGCTGACCTAACACCAAACCCCTCCTTCTTACTCTGGTATATCTCCGGTGGATCCCTGGCGTTCGGCCTCTTCTTCACATGCTGCGCTCGGGTGAAAGTAGCTCTGCAGTATGCGGACTAGAGCAGGAGTAAGCCGGCATTACTCCTTAAGCATTGCAATATAACTGTAATATATCATGTTGTATTGTAATGATTGTATTGCATTGTCATATTGCCATTAAAGTAGATTATTGTTAACGGTTACTTTGTAGATATGGATTCCTTCCTGTATTATAACCAGCTTCATAGGAACGCGCGGAGATTTGAAAAGCGGACCAGTTATCCCTCCAAATCTCTAACAAAATGGTGACCCGACGTCTATAACGAAGCTGAGGAAGAATTCAGACGCTTTCAAACATCTCAGACAATCAGCAGGACTCTGCAACTTTGCAAATAAGGTAAGCAGACGATGAAAGTCGCCTGTCTGTAATTGGATACGCTAAAACTTTAGGATTGTCTGTAGGCGTTTCACAGTGTTTTTATAGTTTAAATGGAATATACAATGCATATTTTACTATGTTAGGAAAGTTATATACAAAACGTAAACGTGGATCGACAGGTAGACGAAAGTCCTGCGTGACGTGAAATAGAGCAGTTTGGCGCGGATCTGCAGGTGTTTATTCCTGAGTGGCGTAGAAATGGTGCAGTTTGTGTGAATGCGAGGTTTGAATCCTGCACGGCAAAACCTGAAAACTCGATATATCAGATCGAGTCGCCGTTTAAAACTGGGGTTTAAATAACAGACCAATGCTAAAAGCTTAAAGCCAGAGGTCTGTTATATATTAAACCAAGGTAGAGCGTTTCCCTTTGTCTGGAAACTTCTGCTGCTGCCATCTAGTGGCTGAAAGGGGGTATCACACCCTTGAAACTTCTGCTGCTGCCATCTAGTGGCTGAAAGGGGGTATCACACCCTTGAAACTTATGCGAGCTTAGAGTTTAATCATTACATTGCTGGCCGGTATTGTTTGGTAAACTGGTACAAAACAATAAGGGATTGAACATTTTTTACAACGACAGCACCAGGAGATGAGTAAACTCAAGAATCTGTAGAGTGTAAATACATTGTGCAAAACACATTTTACACTCGAACTGTTTGCAAATGTAGACAATATAAATAAATGTTCAGAAAGAAGACATAGGCCTACACTTGATTCAAATTTCATTACTGTGATCCGATTGGTGTGCTCTGCAGGTTTACTATTGTTCGAAGTAACAGTGGGATTTAAAATGAGAGAAGATATGGAGATGTTCTTTCATAGTGTGTGGAATATGTGATGCTGGAAACATGTAAGTATTTCAGAGTTGTGTTGGGTAAATATGTAACAATGGATGAAACAATTTTTGGAGTTAGTTTTTGTAATATCATAAGTAGACATTAATTATGTTGTTTAGATGGCATTTAACAACTAAGACAGATAGTATGATTAGAAAGAGACAGAGTGGAAAGGGTTGGATTTATTTAACATCAGTGTGCTAGACTTCTTATAGGTAATGTGTACCGGGACCTGGACTCCCCCTCTGAGTTAGAAAGGCTTTGATCCCGACCCTCCAAGCAGACAACGAGACCTAACCCAACAGGAGACTCCTCCTTCTCCATCGTACAGACAGAGAACCAGAGCTGAACCAACAACAACAACAAGACTACATCAAGACTGCAGCCAGAACTATCTCCACCTGTGGCATCCAGAACCAAACCAGCATGCTGACATACAGAGAGATACTCTCATCGGTCCCTCAAACAGGACATGAAGTTCCAAACTGCGCCGCGAGATTTGGCACAATAGACATGAGAGCAGAATCCGCCCTCCATAAAAACAGCAGAGAGACTGTAAAGGAGGAGTGCAACAACAGTGGCATGATGGGGCTGCAGATGTGACTGGGCCAATGGCTGCCTACAAAAGTTACAGCGGATGGATTCAACAGCTGATGGACTGAAGAGAAGACAGAATCAGAGGAGTTGGCATGGTCGATTAGAAGTGAGGAGGCCGGGGTCACGGCTTGAGAAAACCAGGGGAGGAGGAAAGGAGAACGGGAATGAGTGAGTTACACATAAACACACTTATTCACGAAACGCACATTTAAATAACTTGAATTAACTTCATAAATACGTAAAGACAGAAAGATTTATTAATCATTTGGTAAATTAAAAATAGCAGTAAAGAGGAAACTATTAAAGTAAAATGATAATCATCCTAAAACACACTGACAGAGTAGAACCATATTCTTCAATATTTTCATCATGTTAACAATTCATTCTTTAAGACATTTTTATTCATGTGTGAATAAAGTAGCGGTCTCATTGGTTACAATATTGATCACCATTAAAAGGATAGTTTTAGGAACCACTCTATAGGACAAATCTTTGTTTGTATTAATGGCTAGTGCCAAGCCACATATTAAATTCCAATCTAAAGTGTTGATTTCACCATTGTGGCATAGTTATTACCAGACTTCGGTTTTAAATCCTTGATAAAGGAGGGAGTAATTGTTGCATGTTCGGACACCCAAGGTTCCACACACTGCTAAAGAGTTTATCATTGTTTTTTAAGTAGACCAGAATTATAATGAGCTATGAAATGCAGAGCGACACAGATCCTAGTAATGTTTTGACTCAAGATAATAGTTATTGTACAAAAGTTTCTGAAATAGATCATTAGACATTTTAATTAGTAGTGGTACTCGAAGGAAGTGAGTTTTGTACCAAGTTTCAGGAAAAGTGGGAGGCGGAAGTCCCAATGACAAGTGAGAATCATCTTGAAAATTATAGTTGAAATCGTGACATATTTTTGTAGACAAAGGATACTGGCCTATGCTGAAATGTCAAAGTCTCTGCAGAGCACGACACATGGCCAAAAAAGACGGAGACCAACTGACCTTTGACCCTGACCGACAGTGTAACTTGACAAGGCACTGTGGATGACTGACTCTGGGGTGAACCTGACCAAACTTGACATGACAACCAGACAGTGTGAGTGTGAATGAATGCCGGCATGTGATCAGTGTAACTGCATGATTCTAAAACAATAACTAACCAAGCATGTTTTTGGACTAACATATTATTTTGGAGCTCCAAGGGAAACGAGAGGTTTCCTAAAAATTCCACAAAAAGGGGAAACCGCACATGTGATATTTTCCTCTCACATGAGTTGGCGGTTTGCAAATGTAAAACTACAATCTGAAGATTCTGTTTCTTTTAGGCCTGAAGGACGGAGAGGAACACTTCTTTTCACTGAAGTGTTCACTGTGGAAATAATGATAATAATGTTCGTTATGTCCCTAACCAATTACCTGACAGTTTTTGTTCCCCTCCCATTACAGGCTTTTGTTACACATGATTTCATGTGTAAAAAGGGGGAGTGAGTATAATGTATAAATGTCAACATGGCTGTAAAATTCACAATTTACATTTTTTAAGGATTGAGCATTGAATGTAATTAACCTGCTCCATATCTGGGGATAAGATACTGTTTGATGAATGTTGAGATGTTTCTAAATATTGATTTGAATTATAACAGGTAACAAAGAAGCAGTGGCCAAGGGGCTACTGTGAAACCGAAGAAGTTGACCTGTGATAATGAAACAATTTTGTAATATTTTAACAGACATTAGAGTAACTGAGGTTTGAAATGTAGAAAGAACATATTACAGTTAAAGCTAAAACATAGTAGTGTATTGAGACAGAATTTAATTTAGACAACATCATGTAACTAGCCTGGTAAAGGAGTAAAAGCCATAGACTTTATTGTTTAGGTCATTATGGGGATATACATTTCATCTAAATTTATAATAGAAAGACATTTGATGACAGTTTGTTGGAATTCTGTATTCATTTTTTCAGCGTGATAATATCTAAGCACTGACAGGTAGAAGCAGTATCACCAGGAAATCATTCACTTTGTTAGCATCGTGATTTTGGTTGTTTTTGAATCCATAACATTAGTGTGTTTCTTTACCAGAAACATTAGTAGTTCATATTATGTTTGGATTTTAAATAGGATTTCATTTAAAAATAAACACAGATGCTTGTCAGAAATTCAGAGCTATTGAAATATGTTATTTAGTTTACCTAAAGATGTTGAGGTTCTTATTTAGTTGGCACAATCCAAGTATTAAGATTCTGAAGCTGCACTGGCAGATAGGAGGTCTACAATTAATTTGGAAAACCTGTTCACAGACGGCTGTTGTTTCAAGACACCCCACCAACAGGCTCCAAGTGGGTCAAAACAGCTGAGCGTAGGCTTGAGGGAGTTGTATCAGATTTCTCCACACAGGTCACCGGCGCCAAAAGGGGGACCCGAGAAGCACGAGGACAAAGTGGCTCAACCCCAGGCTCTCCGACCCCGACCGAGTGACCCAGCGGACCTCTTATGCCGTCTGCCTGGGAGAAAAGGGGGACAGCTCGTACCACGGGAGCCAGTGTGCGGCGGGGAAACCACCTACTAGGACCAGGGGACGACATCAGGACGGACGTGGCCCTGGCAGACGTGGACTACTCGGAAGCAGCAGACTGGAGGAGCAGGACCCTGGAGACATCCTTACAGCAGACGACCCGGGAGGCATCATCAGCGGGCCGGAGAAGGAGGACCCTGGAGACATCTCTACAGCATCGACCCGGAAGCCGCCATCAGCGGGCCGGAGGACGAGGAGGAGGAAGACATCTCTCTAGCAGGCAGCCCAGAAGCTGCTGTCAGCGGATTGGGTGGACAAAGACACGGCAAGCCGGGACGGCGCAGCAGAGGAGTCTACTTCGCTCTGATCAGTTCTACCCGTGAAGGGAAAGCTGCATCTCCCCCTCCCTATTAGCTGTCCTTGTGGGCTATTCCTCGGGGGGGGGGGGCTGATGATTCTAGCACTCAGCTACCCCCTCATGGTTCCTTCACTGCCATGGAAAGTGGTGTTCGGTCTCCATGAAGGTTTCAAGTACTCTGAATACCAGCTTCGGATGGATTTACGGACACAGTAGAAAATAATGACCGTGGGTATATTTCAAAATGCCTTGTCTAAGTTTATCTCTGGAGAAGGAGATAAAAAGGGGGATTTGTAGAGTTATATTTGTATTTATTCATGTTAGCAAACTATGGATAAGCTTAAAATGAGAATAATTTGGGTAAAACTGTGAGCTGCATTTGGGGCCTGTTGACATGTGTTTTTGAGGACAAAGGAAGATGGGGGAAGGGGAGAGCATGTCCTGATTTGCATTCAACTTAGATCTAGCTGCAGTGTTTGTGATGTTAAGGGAGGTCCCTTGGGTTTCTCTGGTGCTTATCAATAGTAGCAGTTAAGTGAATACTGTTCAAACAATACCTGTGTTTGTGTTTTATATTGATTTCTCTGTTTTATCCTTTCATAAATGTAAGGACTACAAATGGCTATAAACATTCTGGGCTGGTTGGAGTAAACAGGGTTTTATGGCTCTGTGGGGGAGGTGTAGGTATGCAGGCCTTGAGACCTTTTGTTGGAAAGTGAGCCTGTTTGGTTTCCTGCTGCGTTTCCTGCTGCGTTGCGTCTCCCAATGAGATGACCTGAAAAGATGACCAGCTGACCTAACACCAAACCCCTCCTTCTTACTCTGGTATATCTCCGGTGGATCCCTGGCGTTCGGCCTCTTCTTCACATGCTGCGCTCGGGTGAAAGTAGCTCTGCAGTATGCGGACTAGAGCAGGAGTAAGCCGGCATTACTCCTTAAGCATTGCAATATAACTGTAATATATCATGTTGTATTGTAATGATTGTATTGCATTGTCATATTGCCATTAAAGTAGATTATTGTTAACGGTTACTTTGTAGATATGGATTCCTTCCTGTATTATAACCAGCTTCATAGGAACGCGCGGAGATTTGAAAAGCGGACCAGTTATCCCTCCAAATCTCTAACAGTAACTGCCCAAACATCTATCCCAAATCCATCCGTCTATCCTTGTTTCTCTAGTAACTGCCCAAACATCTATCCCAAATCCATCCGTCTATCCTTGTTTCTCTAGTAACTGCCCAAACATCTATCCCAAATCCTCTTAATGACCCTGTGGGATTTTGGGACTCACATTTGAGGAACCCCAGGATCTCCTCCGCCGGTCTGAAGCCGCAGAGGCCCTCAAAGCGGGTGAGGGCGATGGCCATCTCCGGCTTGTGGTTGTTGTCTGGATAATGCTCCGGAAACTGAGCATGGAGACGAGCCGCTAACTCCTGACCAAAGCATGCAGACAGAAAAGGAAGAAGGTTACTAGAGAGGGGAAGTGAGGGAGGAGAGCAGGTCGACCAAAGTCTGTTCTGGACCAATGGCTTCAATGTCCAAACCAACAGAAAACATGTTAAACCATGTTGAATGCAGTCTTTCTAATAAACATATGTAGATGTGTGTGTATAGCACTCTCTTTGTAACAATTTGATAAGATTGCTTTCAGCCATTTGCATTTTCATATGGCCATTTTAAGGAGAAAGCAACATAAAGGTGAGATACCAGCTTTGAACTGAAACAAACAGCCGCTTGTTTGGTTTTTTAAGTGGGAATGAACCTCTTATTTTAATCAACTATATGTGGATACCCCCCATATTCAGTCATCTTTACCATTATTGAATTCAGGGACAGATTTTTTCGGTTAAAATCAAAGAAGCAGAGCCAGAAATATAATCGTTTTTATTCCATGCAAGTATTGAAAAAACTGGCGCCTCTGTAAAAACTCAATGTGGAATTTGTCATGCTAGTAGATTTATTAGACTTTTCAAAGCTCTCTCTTTCTCTCAACAAAATATGGAGTAATGCTCATGGAGACCTGTAAACAGACGTATATGTGTAACATGTGTGCAGTTCCTCTTTAAGGTTTGGGTAACAATCACACACAATGTCCTAAGTAACAATGTCTTCAGGTGGTGGGAACTCACTGTCATTTCTGATTAGTAAAATGTATCCCAATTTATATGTAACCCTTACGTTGTGTTCAGGTCTCCCCTTGACCCGTTTCAAGTTAAAATGATATAATAACTACGCTCTATTTTTTGGTATCGGAACAAGGCTTCATGATGTCCTCCACAGCAGCTATATAAACACTACAAAACTGATTTTGACCATTTAGCCAAGTCTGAAGAATAAAAAAAGTGTATCATTTGGTGTTCGGGTCTGGGGAGGCCCAGCTGAATTGTTGGGGGTGACTCAGGGTCAAA
>NW_022991002.1:165000-172441 GCF_902827175.1 Gymnodraco acuticeps | reverse complement strand
GTGTATTTACTACTACGTATTTACTGTGTATTTACTGCGTATCTCAGTGTGTATTTACTGCGTATTTACTGCGTATTTACTGTGTATTTACTGCGTATCTCAGTG
Source organism: Gymnodraco acuticeps (assembly GCF_902827175.1). Lineage (NCBI taxonomy): Eukaryota > Metazoa > Chordata > Actinopteri > Perciformes > Bathydraconidae > Gymnodraco > Gymnodraco acuticeps. The sequence goes on along the minus strand of NW_022991002.1, from coordinate 172,336 downwards.
TGTATTTACTGCGTATTTACTGCGTATTTACTACGTATTTACTGCGTATTTACTGCGTATTTACTGCGTATTTACTGTGTATTTACTGCGTATTTACTGCGTATTTACTGCGTATTTACTACGTATTTACTGTGTATTTACTGTGTACTGCGTATTTACTGCGTATTTACTGTGTATTTACTACGTATTTACTGCGTATTTACTGCGTATTTACTACGTATTTACTGCGTATTTACTGCGTATTTACTGCGTATTTACTGCGTATTTACTGCGTATTTACTGCGTATTTACTGTGTATTTACTGCGTATTTACTGCGTATTTACTGCGTATTTCATTGTGTATTTACTGCGTATTTACTGCGTATTCACTGCGTATTTACTGCGTATTTACTGTGTATTTACTACGCATTTACTGCGTATTTACTGAGTATCTCAGTGTGTATTTGTACCTCCAGCTCTTTAATTTTCTCATCAGCTGTTTTCTGTTTGTCCATCAGCTGATTGTTGATGTCCTCCTTTGATTGAAGAATGAACCTGACACACACACACACACACACACACACACACACACACACACACACACACACACACACACACACACACACACACACACACACACACACACACACACACACACAGCACACACACACACACACACCACACACACACACACACACACACACACACACACACACACACACACACACACACCACACACACACACACACACCACACACACACACACACACACACACACACACACACACACACACACACACACACACACACCACACACACACACACACACACACACACACACACAGCACACACACACACACACACACACACACACACACACACACACACACACACACACACACACACACACACACACACACACACACACACACACACACACACACTAATTATTTGATAGTAAACATTGATTTCAAATGTGAATAGAAGATCTCTGCTCCTCACATGCGTCCCACTCCCTCGTAGAGTCGCGTGCTGGAGACAGCGGGGGAGATCTCTGCTCTCGTTAGCTTTGCGAAGTTTCTGCAACGCGAGGTCAACTGATCCGAATCTGCAGGTCGGAGATGCTTCGCCTTCTGCTGGGTGTCGAGCATCTTCACCTGCAGCTCAGAGAAGGCCTACAAACAAGAGGGATCACTCTGATCAGAACACCTGGACTGAGAGGTGTCACTCTGATCAGAACACCTGGACTGAGAGGTGTCACTCTGATCAGAACACCTGGACTGAGAGGTGTCACTACTGATCAGAACACTGGACAGAGAGGTATCCTCTGATCAGAACACCTGGACTGAGAGGTATCACTCTGATCAGAACACCTGGACAGAGAGGTTATCACTCTGTATCAGAACACCTGACAGAGAGGTATCACTCTGATCAGAACACCTGAACAGAGAGGTATCACTCTGATCAGAACACCTGGACAGAGAGGTATCACTCTACTCAGAACACCTGAACAGAGACCGGTATCACTCTGATCAGAAACACCTGGACTGAGAGGGAGTATCACTCTGATCAGAACACCTGGACTGAGAGGTATCACTCTGATCAGAACACCTAGGACATGAGAGGTATCACTCTGATCAGAACACCTGGACAGAGAGGTGTCACTCTGATCAGAACACCTGGACAGAGAGGTATCACTCTGATCAGAACACCTGGACAGAGAGGTATCACTCTGATCAGAACACCTGAACAGAGAGGTATCACTCTGATCAGAACACCTGGACAGAGAGGTATCACTCTGATCAGAACACCTGAACAGAGAGGTATCACTCTGATCAGAACACCTGGACAGAGAGGTAATCACTTCTGATCAGAACACCCTGAACAGAGAGGTATCACTCTGATCAGAACACCTGGACAGAGAGGTATCACTCTGATCAGAACACCTGAACAGAGAGGTATCACTCTGATCAGAACACCTGGACAGAGAGGTATCACTCTGATCAGAACACCTGGACAGAGAGGTATCACTCTGATCAGAACACCTGAACAGAGAGGTATCACTCTGATCAGAACACCTGGACTGAGAGGTATCACTCTGATCAGAACACCTGAACAGAGAGGTATCACTCTGATCAGAACACCTGGACTGAGAGGCATCACTCTGATCAGAACACCTGGACTGAGAGGTATCACTCTGATCAGAACACCTGGACAGAGAGGTATCACTCTGATCAGAACACCTGGACAGAGAGGTGTCACTCTGATCAGAACTCCTGGACTGAGAGGTATCACTCTGATCAGAACACCTGGACAGAGAGGTATCACTCTGATCAGAATACCTGGACTGAGAGGTATCACTCTGATCAGAACACCTGAACAGAGAGGTATCACTCTGATCAGAACACCTGGACTGAGAGGCATCACTCTCGGATGATATATATATATATAATGACCTGTATAATCAGGTGTATAATTACGTGTATATTCACCTGTATAATCTCGTGTATTTTATATATCTGCAGTATTTATGAGCACGTGTTCAGATACCGCCCTCTTCTTCTCTGCTGTTAAATGTGTAGCTTTGCTAGCGTGTGTTAGCTCCTCATGCGAACAGCTGATGCTCGCGCTGCTGATAAACCCTCTCACCGGAAGTTGAGTGAACCAACAGGTGACCTTAGGTATATCAGAGTGCACCACGTGTACATGTTGTGCGTTAATGTGTGTTATATAGCTCATATAATGAATAAAGAAGAGATTGCTCACCTTCTTCAGCTCCAAGTCGATAGACATCTTCACTCAGAATTACACAGCGCATGCGCAGCTGCTTCTTCTGTGGTTTCACTGTTGGACTACCCACTGCCGCCCCTGCCGGTGTTGCAGTATAACGTGAGTCATGACAACTGGCGACAGTCTATTATGTTCGTCATAGGAATCCGGGCGTGTGCATTGAGGACCCATTGTTGACTTACCATGTCGATCGCCTCGTTTGTCGTTTACGTTCATCTTTTGCTATATCTGCCTTCCTAAGATCACTTTGATGCACATTCAGTGCTCGTATGTGAGGTTGTGGGTGAGAGGTGGATATCGTGACGCTTACAGGGAGGTATCGAACATCACAAAGTAGGTGACTGTGTGGATGCCTGTTCAAAATATTGCAAACTTGAATAAATAATTTAAATTATATATTTGTGTCCGACTTTCATTTGTACATCGTTCTTAATGTGATGTATAGTAGCTCTGATAGCTGTCCATACCTTCAGACAGCCTAAAAGTAAAACACAAGTCGTTTATTCACAGCCCGAACGCTCATCGACATGACTGGATCACTCATGACAACTTGTGATCAGCTCCGATTAAATTGTGATATCAATGCTGTAGCTATTCTCCAGGGAGCACGTTTTTTTATGAAATACCTGTATCCCTCTCATCACAACAAGACTCTACACTGTGCAGGAAAAACAATTACATGAGAATAACCTTGATGCATGGGAATGAAACACTCAAACTATCTTCCGTGGCTATACTGATGTGTCACAGTAACGGTCAACCACAGAAACGCAAGTCCAGCGGGGCACACGTTGAATACATATAATACAGTAGTTCTATTATGCCTTTAAGCCATGCTTTAAGCCTATACGTTTAACCCATAAGAACCCGGACCCATTTCTACTTTTGGGGAAATTAAGGGGAACGTCATTTAGACTAAATAGACCACCTAGAACACATTTAACACAAGTAACCCCCTAGTGTCAAATATCTGAAATGTGACATATGTGTCACATTGGGCTTTAATGGTAAAGTAACTCTTATTTATAACTTCATTAATGAGGATGATTTTTTTGGTGTACATTTGTTTGAACATACTTTGAATTGAATAATAAAGAATATGTTAACTAAATATAATTGAATCAGCTAAGTTAACTGAGCAGATCATAATCATATTTGTAATTGTGCATATATGTCACTCCGGGTTTACTGTGAATATTTAGGGTTAATGTCCCGATGTGACATCAGTGTCACAGCAATATTTATGGCATTTGTTTCATATCAATTTCATCAATAAATGTTTCTACAACAGGTTATATGTAATCAGAATCAGAAAAGAGCCGAAGACAGCTTAATGTTTAACAAATGACATGTAAGCATTGTTATTCTTAAATGGCTTGAATGTTAACAAATGTAGCTAGTTCTGTCACATGTGTTAGCCTGGCACATGGACATCTTGGACATGTTGTTATGGGAACACAAAAGCAAATGACAAGGACCATGACCCACCAGACTGTTCAGGGTGTGTCTTAGGGACTTCTGTCTGCCTTCCGTGTTGCACCATGAGGACCCACTGATATAAAATGCTTACCTGTCTAAGTTGCACCCATGCACTTGTTGGAGGGCTAAGCGCCAGCTTGACATATTGTTGGCTTCATTTATAGAAGGAAAGACAACAGTGATAGTTATGTTTCAGAATAACATTTATTGGAAATTGTTAGAACAATCTCACTGGTCTCCGTCTCGAGCTTCAGCCTCAGGATCCATGTATCTGTGATCCTCTCCAGAAGGGAAGCAGTCATCACATACAGAGCATCAAGTAGTTCCTGAACAGTGTCCTTCACATGCTGATATCCAAGAGAGGGAGTTACACAGTCACAAGATGGAGGAATAGCGGTTCTGACTTTTTCTCATAATCTCCAAAGTCCGATTTTTTTCCAAAAAACTGACTTCTTCTAAAAAATCTGACTTTTTCTAAAAAATCTCAAAATGTTGACTTTTTAAAACAAATCTGACTTTTCTCAAAAATCTGAAACATGTTAATTATCCCTGGTCCCCGGCTTGAGCTTGAACATCAGGATCCATGTATCTGTGGTCCTCTCCAGAACGGAAGCAGTCATCACATACAGAGCATCAACTAGTTCCTGAACAGTGTCCTTCACATGCTGATATCCAAGAGAGGGAGTTACACAGTCACAAGATGGAGGAATAGAAAGCAGTATTCAATGTTTACTTCAGATTAGCTCCACGTCAGAAATGAGCATGCTTGATGTCTCTCTCCATAGTGGCTGAATCATCATGTTAATCACAGAGCTATCATCTGCCTCAAACAGTCCTGATGCTCTTCTAGGTCATCACACATCCTGTTCACAGCTACAGTTGGGATGCCTTTGATATCATGTGCTCTCATGTTTGGAGGAGGACTCTCAGGATTTGACAACATAAATAATAAACTGTGTGTTTGTGTGTGTGTTTGTGTGTGTGTATTGTGTGTATGTGTGTGTGTGTGTATGTGTGTGTGTTCGTGTGTGTGTGTATGTGTGTGTGTGAATGTGTGTGTGTGTATGTGTGTGTATGTGTGTGTATGTGTGTGTGTGTGTGTGTATGTGTATGTGCGCCTCAAGAAACTTCTGGCACCCCCAGATGACCCAGGAAAGTTCTGGCACCCCCAGATGACCCAGGAAAGGTCTGGCACCCCCAGATGACTCAGGAAAGTTCTGGCACCCCCAGATGACTCAGGAAAGTTCTGGCACCCCCAGATGACTCAGGAAAGTTCTGGCACCCCCAGATGACCCAGGAAAGGTCTGGCACCCCCAGATGACTCAGGAAAGTTCTGGCACCCCCAGATGACTCAGGAAAGTTCTGGCACCCCCAGATGACCCAGGAAAGTTCTGGCACCCCCAGATGATTCAGGAAAGTTCTGGCACCCCCAGATGACCCAGGAAAGTTCTGGCACCCCCAGATGATTCAGGAAAGTTCTGGCATCCCCAGATGATTCAGGAAAGTTCTGGCACCCCCAGATGACTCAGGAAAGTTCTGGCACCCCCAGATGACTCAGGAAAGTTCTGGCACCCCCAGATGACCCAGGAAAGTGACACAGGATTTCAGAGTGTTCAGCTCAGGAGGAGAGCTGCTGATATCCTGATACTGTCAGGCACTTTGAAGGGCTCCCAAACACATCCAAAATGTCGATGGATAATGAAAAGTTGGAAGATTATAGGGAAGCTTTGCCCGTATCCCAATATCACAGCGCCAGATATGGATGAGATTTGCCCAGGAATATTAAAGGCTCTAGACGTTGTTCCGGTTTCTGGCAGACATGTCTCTTCAATCTTGAGTGATGGTCAACCAGCCGGGAAAAGCTTATGCTAAGGTACTCAAAGGAAGATCTGACCATTGTATTGAGCATCGTGCTGTCGTGCTTAGCTGTCCCCCTTTGTTAGAAGCATCCTTATACTTCCTGTACACAGTAAAACCATTTACTTCTGAAAGGATTCATGAAAAGGTGTCAGATGCCTCGGTGTGGTGAGGCAAGTTCTTTTAGCTTATATACACACACACACCTTGGAGGTGATTGAAGTAATGGTTGTTGGTAATGTATTAGCGACCCCCCCCCCACAGATGTATGATTTCACTGCGTTCATAGGAGCTCAGCTCCCATTGGCTCCCACAGAACTCGAACCCTGACCATGTATATATATATACACACATATAATATGTGTATAAGTAATAATGTATCTTCCAGAATCCTCACATATAACATTCAATATTAACTCCAGTATATTTGTTTGTATTATTGTTTATATTTATTAATGCTTTAAATTCATTAAGCATCGAACATTATTCTTTGTTAATAATATAAAGTTATTTTAACTGAAGAGTTTAATTTATAATAGTTTTTGTTTTGGACACCAAATTAGGACAACGTGCTTTTAAATAAACAAAGTAGTTATTTATTAACAACAACATGTTCCAGGTGCTGCAGAAGCTGTTACCATGGATACCAGAAAAACAGTGCAACAACAACAAACAGTAAACAAAAAAATACGCTTTAATTCCCCCAGAAACACACTATGATGTCATCTGTTGTTGTGGTGATGTCATATGTTGTTGTAATGATCTCATATGTTGTTGTTGTGGTGATGTCATATGTTGTTGTAATGATGTCATCTGTTGTTGTGGTGGTGATGTCATATGTTGATGTAATGATGTCATATGTTGTTGTAATGATGTCATCTGTTGTTGTTGTGGTGTTGATGTCATCTGTTGTTGTTGTGATGTTGATGTCATCTGTTGTTGTTGTTGGGGTTCTGGACGAAGTTGATGGAGTAGGAACCGGTCTGAGCGTCCTGGTTCATCTGGAAGTTGTTTGTTGAAAGTCCAAACGGCCTCAGAACCAGGTTCCCCAGGTCCTTCAGTTTACCTGCAGCCACAGCAACACACATATAAACAACAACAACAACAACAACAACATCTCTGATCAACATGGGCTGTTATTGTGAAGATACAGCTTCTCATTCTGGGCTTTTGTTGTGAAAACGCTCTTTAAGCCTCTCTGACTAGTTAAATGATTGATGAGTTAATGAGC